>NC_058080.1:24875401-25050802 GCF_014858855.1 Bufo gargarizans | reverse complement strand
TTTGATACTGTCTGCTGAGCTGTGTATCTAATATCCTGTGTGATACGCTGCTGAGCTCTAATCCTATCCTGTGTGATACTGTCTGCTGAGCTGTGTATCTAATCCTATCCTGTGTGATACTGTCTGCTGAGCTGTGTATCTAATCCTATCCTGTGTGATACTGTCTGCTGAGCTGTGTATCTAATCCTATCCTGTGTGATACTGTCTGCTGAGCTGTGTATCTAATCCTATCCTGTGTGATACTGCTGCTGAGCTGTGTATCTAATCCTATCCTGTGTGATACTGTCTGCTGAGCTGTGTATCTAATCCTATCCTGTGTGATACTGTCTGCTGAGCTGTGTATCTAATCCTATCCTGTGTGATACTGTCTGCTGAGCTGTGTATCTAATCCTATCCTGTGTGATACTGTCTGCTGAGCTGTGTATCTAATCCTATCCTGTGTGATACTGTCTGCTGAGCTGTGTATCTAATCCTCCTGTGTGATACTGTGCTGAGCTGTGTATCTAATATCCTGTGTGATACCTGCTCTATCCTATCCTATGATATCTGCTGAGCTGTGTATCTAATCCTATCCTGTGTGATACTGTCTGCTGAGCTGTGTATCTAATCCTATCCTGTGTGATACTGTCTGCTGAGCTGTGTATCTAATCCTATCCTGTGTGATACTGTCTGCTGAGCTGTGTATCTAATCCTATCCTGTGTGATACTGTCTGCTGAGCTGTGTATCTAATCCTATCCTGTGTGATACTGTCTGCTGAGCTGTGTATCTAATCCTATCCTGTGTGATACTGTCTGCTGAGCTGTGTATCTAATCCTATCCTGTGTGATACTGTCTGCTGAGCTGTGTATCTAATCCTATCCTGTGTGATACTGTCTGCTGAGCTGTGTATCTAATCCTATCCTGTGTGATACCTGCTGAGCTGTGTATCTAATCCTATCCTGTGTGGATACTGTCATGCTGAGCTGTGGGTATCTAATCCTGATCCTGTGTGATACTGTCTGCTGAGCTGTGTATCTAATCCTTATCCTGTGTGATACTGTCTGCTGAGGTTCTGTGGTATCCTAATCCTATCCTGTGTGATACTGTCCTGCTGAGCTGTGTATCTAATCCTATCCTGGGTGATACTGTCTGCGGAGCTGTGTAGCTAATCCATCCTGTGTGATACTGTCTGCTGAGCTGGTGTATCTATACTCTCCTGGTGTATACTGTCGGCTGACGCTGTGTATCTAATACATCCCTGTGTGATACTGTCTGCTGAGTGCTGTATCTAATCCTATCCTGTGTGATACTGTCTGCTGAGCTGTGTATCTAATCCTATCCTGTGTGATACTGTCTGCTGAGCTGTGTATCTAATCCTATCCTGTGTGATACTGCTGCTGAGCTGTGTATCTAATCCTATCCTGTGTGATACTGTCTGCTGAGCTGTGTATCTAATCCTATCCTGTGTGATACTGTCTGCTGAGCTGTGTATCTAATCCTATCCTGTGTGATACTGTCTGCTGAGCTGTGTATCTAATCCTATCCTGTTGATACTGTCTGCTGAGCTGTGTATCTAATCCTATCCTGTGTGATACTGCCTGCTGAGCTGTGTATCTAATCCTATCCTGTGTGATACTGTCTGCTGAGCTGTGTATCTAATCCTATCCTGTGTGATACTGTCTGCTGAGCTGTGTATCTAATCCTATCCTGTGTGATACTGTCCTGCTGAGCTGTGTATCTAATCCTATCCTGTGTGATACTGTCTGCTGAGCTGTGTATCTAATCCTATCCTGTGTGATACTGTCTGCTGAGCTGTGTATCTAATCCTATCCTGTTGATACTGTCTGCTGAGCTGTGTATCTAATCCTATCCTGTGTGATACTGTCTGCTGAGCTGTGTATCTAATCCTATCCTGTGTGATACTGTCTGCTGAGCTGTGTATCTAATCCTATCCTGTGTGATACTGTCTGCTGAGCTGTGTATCTAATCCTATCCTGTGTGATACTGTCTGCTGAGCTGTGTATCTAATCCTATCCTGTGTGATACTGTCTGCTGAGCTGTGTATCTAATCCTATCCTGTGTGATACTGTCTGCTGAGCTGTGTATCTAATCCTATCCTGTGTGATACTGTCTGCTGAGCTGTGTATCTAATCCTATCCTGTGTGATACTGTCTGCTGAGCTGTGTATCTAATCCTATCCTGTGTGATACTGGCTGCTGAGCTGTGTATCTAATCCTATCCTGTGTGATACTGGCTGCTGAGCTGTGTATCTAATCCTATCCTGTGTGATACTGTCTGCTGAGCTGTGTATCTAATCCTATCCTGTGTGATACTGTCTGCTGAGCTGTGTATCTAATCCTATCCTGTGTGATACTGTCTGCTGAGCTGTGTATCTAATCCTATCCTGTGTGATACTGTCTGCTGAGCTGTGTATCTAATCCTATCCTGTGTGATACTGTCTGCTGAGCTGTGTATCTAATCCTATCCTGTGTGATACTGTCTGCTGAGCTGTGTATCTAATCCTATCCTGTGTGATACTGTCTGCTGAGCTGTGTATCTAATCCTATCCTGTGTGATACTGTCTGCTGAGCTGTGTATCTAATCCTATCCTGTGTGATACTGTCTGCTGAGCTGTGTATCTAATCCTATCCTGTGTGATACTGTCTGCTGAGCTGTGTATCTAATCCTATCCTGTGTGATACTGTCTGCTGAGCTGTGTATCTAAATCCTATCCTGTGTGATACTGTCCTGCTGAGCTGTGTATCTAATCCTATCCTGTGTGATACTGTCTGCTGAGCTGTGTATCTAATCCTATCCTGTGTGATACTGTCTGCTGAGCTGTGTATCTAATCCTATCCTGTGTGATACTGTCTGCTGAGCTGTGTATCTAATCCTATCCTGTGTTGATACTGTCTGCTGAGCTGTGTATCTAATCCTATCCTGTGTGATACTGTCTGCTGAGCTGTGTATCTAATCCTATCCTGTGTGATACTGTCTGCTGAGCTGTGTATCTAATCCTATCCTGTGTGATACTGTCTGCTGAGCTGTGTATCTAATCCTATCCTGTGTGATACTGTCTGCTGAGCTGTGTATCTAATCCTATCCTGTGTGATACTGTCTGCTGAGCTGTGTATCTAATCCTATCCTGTGTGATACTGTCTGCTGAGCTGTGTATCTAATCCTATCCTGTGTGATACTGTCTGCTGAGCTGTGTATCTAATCCTATCCTGTGTGATACTGTCTGCTGAGCTGTGTATCTAATCCTATCCTGTGTGATACTGTCTGCTGAGCTGTGTATCTAATCCTATCCTGTGTGATACTGTCTGCTGAGCTGTGTATCTAATTCCTATCCTGTGTGATACTGTCTGCTGAGCTGTGTATCTAATCCTATCCTGTGTGATACTGTCTGCTGAGCTGTGTATCTAATCCTATCCTGTGTGATACTGTCTGCTGAGCTGTGTATCTAATCCTATCCTGTGTGATACTGTCTGCTGAGCTGTGTATCTAATCCTATCCTGTGTGATACTGTCTGCTGAGCTGTGTATCTAATCCTATCCTGTGTGATAACTGTCTGCTGAGCTGTGTATCTAATCCTATCCTGTGTGATACTGTCTGCTGAGCTGTGTATCTAATCTATCCTGTGTGATACTGTCTGCTGAGCTGTGTATCTATCTATCCTTGTGATACTTGTCGCTGGCTGTGTATCTAATCCTATCCTGTGTGAATACTGGTCTGCTGAGCTGTGTATCTAATCCTATCCTGTGTGATACTGTCTGCTGAGCTGTGTATCTAATCCTATCCTATGTGATACTGCCTGCTGAGCTGTGTATCTAATCCTATCCTGTGTGATACTGTCTGCTGAGCTGTGTATCTAATCCTTCCTGTGTGATACTGTCTGCTGAGCTGTGTATCTAATCCTCTCCTGTGTGATACTGTCTGCTGAGCTGTGTAATCTAATCCTATCCTGTGTGATACTGTCCTGCTGAGCTGTGTATCTAATCCTATCCTGTGTGATACTGTCTGCTGAGCTGTGTATCTAATCCTATCCTGTGTGATACTGTCCTGCTGAGCTGTGTATCTAATCCTATCCTGTTGATACTGTCTGCGGAGCTGTGTATCTAATCCTATCCTGTCTGCTGAGTGTGTAATCCTATCCTGTGTGATACTGCTGCTGAGCTGTGTATCTAATCCTATCCTGTGTGATACTGTCTGCTGAGCTGTGTATCTAATCCTATCCTGTGTGATACTGTCTGCTGAGCTGTGTATCTAATCCTATCCTGTGTGATACTGTCTGCTGAGCTGTGTATCTAATCCTATCCTGTTGATACTGTCCTGCTGAGCTGTGTATCTAATCCTATCCTGTGTGATACTGTCTGCTGAGCTGTGTATCTAATCCTATCATGTGTGATACTGTCTGCTGAGCTGTGTATCTAATCCTATCCTGTGTGATACTGTCTGCTGAGCTGTGTATCTAATCCTATCCTGTGTGAATACTGTCTGCTAGCTGTGTATCTAAGTCTATCTGTGTGATACTGTCTGCTGAGCTGTGTATCTAATCCTATCCTGTGTGATACTGTCTGCTTGAGCTGTGTATCTAATCCTATCCTGTGTGATACTGTCTGCTGAGCTGTGTATCTAATCCTATCCTGTGTGATACTGTCTGCTGAGCTGTGTATCTAATCCTATCCTGTGTGATACTGTCTGCTGAGCTGTTGTATCTAATCCTATCCTGTGTGATACTGTCCTGCTGAGCTGTGTATCTAATCCTATCCTGTGTGATACTGTCTGCTGAGCTGTGTATCTAATCCTATCCTGTGGTGATACTGTCCTGCTGAGCTGTGTATCTAATCCTATCCTGTGTGATACTGTCTGCTGAGCTGTGTATCTAATCCTATCCTGTGTGATACTGTCTGCTGAGCTGTGTATCTAATTCCTATCCTGTGTGATACTGTCTGCTGAGCTGTGTATCTAATCCTATCCTGGTGATACTGCATGCTGAGCTGTGTATCTAATCCTATCCTGTGTGATACTGTCTGCTGAGCTGTGTATCTAATCCTATCCTGTGTGATACTGCTGCTGAGCTGTGTATCTAATCCTATCCTGTGTGATACTGTCTGCTGAGCTGTGTATCTAATCCTATCCTGTGTGATACTGTCTGCTGAGCTGTGTATCTAATCCTATCCTGTGTGATACTGTCTGCTGAGCTGTGTATCTAATCCTATCCTGTGTGATACTGCCTGCTGAGCTGTGTATCTAATCCTATCCTGTGTGATACTGTCTGCTGAGCTGTGTATCTAATCCTATCCTGTGTGATACTGTCTGCTGAGTCTGTGTATCTAATCCTATCCTGTGTGATACTGTCTGCTGAGCTGTGTATCTAATCCTATCCTGTGTGATACTGTCTGCTGAGCTGTGTATCTAATCCTATCCTGTGTGATACTGTCTGCTGAGCTGTGTATCTAATCCTATCCTGTGTGATACTGTCTGCTGAGCTGTGTATCTAATCCTATCCTGTGTGATACTGTCTGCTGAGCTGTGTATCTAATCCTATCCTGTGTGATACTGTCTGCTGAGCTGTGTATCTAATCCTATCCTGTGTGATACTGTCTGCTGAGCTGTGTATCTAATCCTATCCTGTGTGATACTGTCCTGCTGAGCTGTGTATCTAATCCTATCCTGTGTGATACTGTCTGCTGAGCTGTGTATCTAATCCTATCCTGTGTGATACTGTCTGCTGAGCTGTGTATCTAATCCTATCCTTGTGATACTGTCTGCTGAGCTGTGTATCTAATCCTATCCTGTGTGATACTGTCTGCTGAGCTGTGTAATCTAATCCTATCCTGTGTGATACGGTCTGCTGAGCTGTGTATCTAATCCTATCCTGTGTGATACTGTCTGCTGAGGCTGTGTATCTAATCCTATCCTGTGTGATACTAGTCTGCTGAGCTGTGTATCTAATCCTATCCTGATGTGATACTGTCTGCGGAGGCTGTGTATCTAATCCTATCCTGTGTGATACTGTCTGCTGAGCTGTGTATCTAATCCTATCCTGTGTGATACTGTCTGCTGAGCTGTGTATCTAATCCTATCCTGTGTGATACTGTCTGCTGAGCTGTGTATCTAATCCTATCCTGTGTGATACGTCTGCTGAGCTGTGTATCTAATCCTATCCTGTGTGATACTGTCTGCTGAGCTGTGTATCTAATCCTATCCTGTGTGATACTGTCTGCTGAGCTGTGTATCTAATCCTATCCTGTGTGATACTGTCTGCTGAGCTGTGTATCTAATCCTATCCTGTGTGATACTGTCTGCTGAGCTGTGTATCTAATCCTATCCTGTGTGATACAGTCTGCTGAGCTGTGTATCTAATCCTATCCTGTGTGATACGTCTGCTGAGCTGTGTATCTAATCCTATCCTGTGTGATACTGTCTGCTGAGCTGTGTATCTATCTACTATGTGATACCTATCCTCGTGTGATACTGTCTGCTGAGCTGTGTATCTAATCCTATCCTGTGTGATACTGTCCTGCTGAGCTAGTGTATATAATTCCTATCCTGTGTGATACGCTCTGCTGAGCTGTGTATCTAATCCTGATCCTATGTGATACTGTCTGCTGAGCTGTGTATCTAATTCCTATCCTGTGTGATACGGCCTGCTGAGCTGTGTATCTAATTCCTATCCTGTGTGATACTGTCTGCTGAGCTGTGTATCTAATCCTATCCTGTGTGATACTGTCCTGCTGAGCTGTGTATCTAATCCTATCCTGTGTGATACTGTCTGCTGAGCTGTGTATCTAATCCTATCCTGTGTGATACAGTCCTGCTGAGCTGTGTATCTAATCCTATCCTATGTGATACTGTCTGCTGAGCTGTGTATCTAATCCTATCCTGTGTGATACTGTCTGCTGAGCTGTGTATCTAATCCTATCCTGTGTGATACTGTCTGCTGAGCTGTGTATCTAATCCTATCCTGTGTGATACTGTCTGCTGAGCTGTGTATCTAATCCTATCCTATGTGATACAGTCTGCTGAGCTGTGTATCTAATCCTATCCTGTGTGATACTGTCTGCTGAGCTGTGTATCTAATCCTATCCTGTGTGATACTGTCTGCTGAGCTGTGTATCTAATCCTATCCTGTGTGATACTGTCTGCTGAGCTGTGTATCTAATCCTATCCTATGTGATACTGTCTGCTGAGCTGTGTATCTAATCCTATCCTGTGTGATACTGTCTGCTGAGCTGTGTATCTAATCCTATCCTGTGTGATACTGTCTGCTGAGCTGTGTATCTAATCCTATCCTGTGTGATACTGTCTGCTGAGCTGTGTATCTAATCCTATCCTGTGTGATACTGTCTGCTGAGCTGTGTATCTAATTCCTATCCTGTGTGATACTGTCTGCTGAGCTGTGTATCTAATCCTATCCTGTGTGATACCTGTCTGCTGAGCTGTGTATCTAATCCTATCCTATGTGATACTGTCTGCTGAGCTGTGTATCTAATCCTATCCCTGTGTGATACTGTCTGCTGAGCTGTGTATCTAATCCTATCCTGTGTGATACTGTCTGCTGAGCTGTGTATCTAATCCTATCCTGTGTGATACTGTCTGCTGAGCTGTGTATCTAATCCTATCCTGTGTGATACTGTCTGCTGAGCTGTGTATCTAATCCTCTCCTGTGTGATACTGTCTGCTGAGCTGTGTATCTAATCCTGTCTGCTGAGCTGTGTATATAATCCTATCCTGTGTGATACTGTCTGCTGAGCTGTGTATCTAATCCTATCCTGTGTGATACTGCCTGCTGAGCTATGTATATAATCCTATCCTGTGTGATACTGTCTGCTGAGCTGTGTATATAATCTTATCCTGTGTGATACTGCCTGCTGAGCTGTGTATCTAATCCTATCCTGTGTGATACTGCCTGCTGAGCTGTGTATCTAATCCTATCCTGTGTGATACTGTCTGCTGAGCTGTGTATCTAATAGCCTACCCTGTGTGATACTGTCTGCTGAGCTGTGTATCTAATCCTCTCCTGTGTAATACTGTCTGCTGAGCTGTGTATCTAATCCTATCCTGTGTGATACTGCCTGCTGAGCTGTGTATCTAATCCTATCCTGTGTGATACTGTCTGCTGAGCTGTGTATCTAATCCTATCCTGTGTGATACTGTCTGCTGAGCTGTGTATATAATCTTATCCTGTGTGATACTGTCTGCTGAGCTGTGTATCTAATCCTATCCTGTGTGATACTGTCTGCTGAGCTGTGTATCTAATTCTATCCTGTGTGATACTGCCTGCTGAGCTGTGTATCTAATCCTATCCTGTGTGATACTGTCTGCTGAGCTGTGTATCTAATCCTATCCTGTGTGATACTGCCTGCTGAGCTGTGTATCTAATCCTAGCCTGTGTGATACTGTCTGCTGAGCTGTGTATCTAATCCTATCATGTGTGATACTGTCTGCTGTGTGTCTAAGTCTATTGTGTGATACTGTCTGCTGAGCTGTGTATCTAATCCTATCATGTGTGATACTGTCTGCTGTGTATCTAAGTCTATTGTGTGATACTGTCTGCTGAGCTGTGCAAGTCGTTGTGTAGCCCTAGCATAAAGCTGAGTTATAGCAGTGAAGAAAAATGGCTGGATTGTTTTGTATTGGATAATGCTGGTCATTTTTTGGGAATATCTCATGGACGGTACGTCCTAGAGACCCGGTCTAAAACCTTCCTGGAATCCTGATGTACATGTGTGCCAAATTTGGTGATGATCGGTCCAGTCGTTTGGTCGCACATAAAGAAAGTCCAGACAGAGAGACAGAAACTCATTTTTAAATTATAAGAGACCAGCAGAAGGACCCGGCTCCGCACAGTTATATTTCATCCATTTAATTGTATGTTTCCATGTGTCGTAGAAAGATATGTTGACAGTTTCCCCCATAACAGTGACATCTACAGTACCCACCCCTTTAACAATACCCTCCACAGTGACTGCCCCTTTAACATTGACCTCCACAGCGGCCGCCCCTTTAACATTGACCTTCAGAGTGGCCGTCCCTTTAACAGTGCCTGCCCCTTTTACAGTGACCTCCACCATGCCCGACCCTTTAACAGTGACTGCTTCTTTAGTATTTGCCACCCCTTTAACAGTGACCTTCATAGTGGCCGCCTTTTTAACAGTGACTTTTACAGTGCCCGCCCCTTTAAAAGTGACTTTTACAGTGCCTGCCCCTTTAACAGAGACTTTCACAGTGACAGCCCCTTTAACAGTGACCTTTACAGTGACCGCCCCTTTAACAAAGACTTTTATAATGACCACCCCTTTAACAATGACCGCCCCTTTGACAGTAACTTTCACAGTGACCTCCCCTTTTACAGTCACTTTTACATTGACCCCCCCTTTAACAGTGACCACCCCATTAACAGTGACTATTACAGTGACCACCCCTTTAGCAGTGACTTTCACAGTAGCCGCCCCTTTAACAGAGACTTTCACGGTGACAGCTCCTTTAACAGAGACTTTCACGGTGACAGCTCCTTTAACAGAGACTTTCACGGTGACATCTCCTTTAACAGAGACTATCACGGTGACATCTCCTTTAACAGAGACTTTCATGGTGACATCTCCTTTAACAGAGACTTTCATGGTGACATCTCCTTTAACAGAGACTTTCATGGTGACAGCTCCTTTAACAGAGACTTTCACGGTGACAGCTCCTTTAACAGAGACTTTCACGGTGACATCTCCTTTAACAGAGACTTTCACGGTGACAGCTCCTTTAACAGAGACTTTCACGGTGACATCTCCTTTAACAGAGACTTTCACGGTGACAGCTCCTTTAACAGAGACTTTCACGGTGACCGCTTCTTTAACAGAGACTTTCACGGTGACAGCTCCTTTAACAGAGACTATCACGGTGACCGCTTCTTTAACAGAGACTTTCACGGTGACAGCTCCTTTAACAGAGACTTTCACGGTGACATCTCCTTTAACAGAGACTTTCACGGTGACAGCTCCTTTAACAGAGACTTTCACGGTGACAAGCTCCTTTAACAGAGACTTTCACGGTGACATCTCCTTTAACAGAGACTATCACGGTGACATCTCCTTTAACAGAGACTTTCACGGTGACATCTCCTTTAACAGAGACTTTCACGGTGACAGCTCCTTTAACAGAGACTTTCACGGTGACAGCTCCTTTAACAGAGACTTTCACGGTGACAAGCTCCTTTAACAGAGACTTTCACGGTGACATCTCCTTTAACAGAGACTATCACGGTGACATCTCCTTTAACAGAGACTTTCATGGTGACATCTCCTTTAACAGAGACTATCACGGTGACAGCTCCTTTAACCACCTCAGCTCCCCTAGCTTAAACCCCCTTAACCACTTTTTACACTTTGGCACTACACTACTTTCACCGTTTATTGCTCGGTCATACAACTTACCACCCAAATGAATTTTACCTCCTTTTCTTCTCACTAATAGAGCTTTCATTTGATGGTATTTCATTGCTGCTTCTATTTTTACTTTTTTTTATATTAATCGAAATTGACCGAAATTTTTGCAAAAAAACGTAATTTTTCACTTTCGGTTGTAACATTTTTCAATTAAAACTACATTTCTATATAATTTTTTTCTCTACATTTATTGTTCTGCATGTCTTTGATAAAAAAAAAATGCAATAAGCGTATATTTATTGGTTTGGGTAAAAGTTTTAGCGTTTACAATCTATGGTGCAAAAATGTGAATTTCCGCATTTTGAAGCAGCTCTGACTTTCTGAGCACCTGTCATGTTTCCTGAGGTTCTACAATGCCCAGACAGTAGAAACACCCCACAAATGACCCCATTTTGGAATGTAGACAACCTAAGGTATTTTCTGATGGGCATAGTGAGTTCATGGAAGTTTTTATTTTTTGTCACAAGTTAGCGGAATATGATTTTCTAAGAGAAAAAAATATATATATTCTAGGAACTCGCCATGCCCCTCACAGAATACCTTTGGGTGTCTTCTTTCCAAAATGGGGTCACTTCTGGAGTATTTATACTGCCCTGGCATTTTAGGGGCCCAAAAGCGTGAGTAGAAGTCTTGAATATAAATGTCTAATAATTTTTACGCATTTGGATTCCGTGAGGGGTATGGTGAGTTCATGTGAGATTTCATTTTTTGGCACAAGTTAGTGAAATATGAGACTTTGTAAGAAAAAAAAATATATATAAATCAATTTCCGCTAACTTGTGCCAAAAAAAATAAATAAAAAATTCTTCTATGAACTCGCCATGCCCCTCAAAAGTTATCTTTTTATAGCGCCGCAGCAATTTTACGGTGTTTTTGCAGTGATTAGAAAAAAAAACATTTCTGTCACTGCGGTGGGGCAGACTGAATGCAAGTGTGCGCACAAGATCAGGCCTGATCGGGCGAACACTGCGTTTTTTGTAGAGCCTATAGAACATGTCCTATTCTTGTCCGCAATTGCGGACAAGAAAAGGCATTTTCTGTATAGTTCTGGCAATGTGCGGATCCGCAAAATGCGGAAAGCACATTGCCGATGTCCGTGTTTTGAAGATCCGTGGTGTCCGTGTTTTGTGGATCCGCAAAACACATACGGACGTCTGAATGGAGCCTTACAGTGGGGTGATCAATGACAGGGGGGTGATCAGGGAGTCTATATGGGGTGATCAGGGGTTAATAAGGGGTTTATAAGTGTCAGTGTAGTGTAGTGGTGTTTGGTGCTACTTACAGAGCTACCTGTGTCCTCTGGTGGTTGATCCAAGCAAAAGGGACCACAAGAGGACCAGGTAGCAGGTATATCAGACGCTGTTAACAAAGCAGAGTCTGATATACCTTTCAAGGGTTAAAAAAAATTGCATCTACAGCCTGCCAGTGAACGATTGCCGCTGACAGGCTGTAGATGCACTCGTTTACCTGCCGTTTCCTGTGAACGCGCGCTCCTGTGTGCTCGCGTTCACAGGAAATCTCACGTCTCGCAAGATGACGCGCCAGCACGTCGAAGAGAAACAAACCGGCCGCCTCCGGACCGCAATCCTGCGTTAGGCGGTCCAGAGGCGGTTAAACAGTGACTTTCACAGTGACCGCCCCTTTAACAGTGACTTTCACAGTGACCGCCCCTTTAACAGGGACCTTCACAGTGACCGCCCCTTTAACAGGGACCTTCACAGTGACCGCCCCTTTAACAGGGACCTTGACAGTGACTGCCTCTTTAACAGGGACCTTCACAGTGACTGCTCCTTTAACAGGGACCTTCACAGTGACTGCCCCTTTAACAGGGACCTTCACAGTGATCGCCCCTTTAACAGGGACTTTCACAGTGACCGCCCCTTTAAAAACAGGGACCTTCACAGTGACCACCCCTTTAAAAACAGGGACCTTCACAGTGTCCGCCCCTTTAAAAACAGGGACCTCCACATTGCACACCCCTTTAAAAACAGTCACCTCCACATTGCACGCCCCTTTAAAAACAGTCACCTCCACATTGCACGCCCCTTTAAGCAGTAAAGAAACATGGCTGGGATGTTATGGAAACCTGAAGTAAAAGTGTATTTATAGCAGTTGTGATTTGAAGAGAAAGACTTGCAGGGTTGTATTGGAAGGGGGCAAATTTTTTGTGAATATCTCAGGAACGGTACGTCCTAGAGAGCTGAAACCCGGTCTAAAACCTTCCCAAACACCTGATGTACCTCTGTGCCAAATTTGGTGAAGTTTGGTCCAGTTGTTTGGCCGCGCATAAAGAATGTCTAGACAGATAGAAACTTATTTATATTTGTGTGTATATATATATATATATATATATATATACAGTACAGAACAAAAGTTTGGACAAACCTTCTCATTCAAAGAGTTTTCTTTAATTTCATGACTATGAAATTTGTAGATTCACACTGAAGGCATCAAAACTATGAATTAACACATGTGGAATTATATACATCACAAAAAAGTGTGAAACAACTGAAAATATGTCATATTCTAGGTTCTTCAAAGTAGCCACCTTTTGCTTTGATTACTGCTTTGCACACTCTTGGCATTCTCTTGATGAGCTTCAAGAGGTAGTCACCTGAAATGGTCTTCCAACAGTCTTGAAGGAGTTCCCAGAGATGCTTAGCACTTGTTGGCCCTTTTGCCTTCACTCTGCGGTCCAGCTCACCCCAAACCATCTCGATTGGGTTCAGGTCCGGTGACTGTGGAGGACAGGTCATCTTGTGCAGCACCCCATCACTCTCCTTCATGGTCAAATAGCCCTTACACAGCCTGGAGGTGTATTTTGGGGTCATTGTCCTGTTGAAAAATAAATGATGGTCCAACTAAACGCAAACCGGATGGAATAGCATGCCGCTGCAAGATGCTGTGGTAGCCATGCTGGTTCAGTATGCCTTCAATTTTGAATAAATCCCCAACAGTGTCACCAGCAAAGCACCCCCACACCATCACACCTCCTCCTCCATGCTTCACGGTGGGAACCAGGCATGTAGAGTCCATCCGTTTACCTTTTTTGCATCGCACAAAGACACGGTGGTTGGGACCAAAGATCTCAAATTTGGACTCATCAGATCAAAGCACAGATTTCCAATGGTCTAATGTCCATTCCTTGGGTTCTTTAGCCCAAACAAGTCTCTTCTGCTTGTTGCCTGTCCTTAGCAGTGGTTTCCTAGCAGATATTCTACCATAAAGGCCTGATTCACACAGTCTCCTCTTAACAGTTGTTCTAGAGATGTGTCTGCTGCTAGAACTCTGTGTGGCATTGACCTGGTCTCTAATCTGAGCTGCTGTTAACCTGCGATTTCTGAGGCTGGTGACTCGGATGAACTTATCCTCCGCAGCAGAGGTGACTCTTGGTCTTCCTGTCCTAGGGCGGTCCGCATGTGAGCCAGTTTCTTTGTAGCGCTTGATGGTTTTTGTGACTGCACTTGGGGACACTTTCAAAGTTTTCCCAATTTTTCGGACTGACTGACCTTCATTTCTTAAGGTAATGATGGCCACTCGTTTTTCTTTACTTAGCTGCTTTTTTCTTGCCATAATACAAATTCTAACAGTCTATTCAGTAGGACTATCAGCTGTGTATCCACCTGACTTCTCCACAACGCAACTGATGGTCCCTACCCCATTTATAAGGCAAGAAATCCCACTTATTAAACCTGACAGGGCACACCTGTGAAGTGAAAACCATTTCAGGTGACTACCTCTTAAAGCTCAGCAAGAGAATGCCAAGAGTGTGCAAAGCAGTAATCAAAGCAAAAGGTGGCTACTTTGAAGAACCTAGAATATGACATATTTTCAGTTGTTTCACACTTTTTTGTTATGTATATAATTCCACATGTGTTAATTCATAGTTTTGATGCCTTCAGTGAGAATCTTCAATTTTCATAGTCATGAAAATAAAGAAAACTCTTTGAATGAGAAGGTGTGTCCAAACTTTTGGTCTGTACTGTATATATGATATAAGTACTTCCATTCCTCCTTGATTCTGTAGTGAAAGTTTGGACTGGCATGCTGCATGGGTGAAGAAAGCACGCTCCTCGGGTTTAAAAAAAAAACTAAAACAGGCCGAGAACAGAAAAGTTGATAGGAAAATCTATGCACACCATGCTTAAATAGTTACATCATTTTGTATTCATTTTCCAGGTAATTTAATACAATGTATGGACATATAATCAATCCCACCTAGGGTACTGAACTTTAGGATTTTTGGACCCGGACCCGAACATTTTAGTAAACGTTTGGGTTCGGGATCAGTGTTCAGCGCTTTCTTGGCGCTTTTTGAAAGGCTGCAGAGCAGCCAATCAACAAGTGGTTAACTGTCTGACCTTAGAAGCCAACACAGCCATGCCTACTAATGGCATGGCTGTGATTGGCCAGTGTAGCATGTGACCCAGGCTCTATATAAGCTGGAGTCAAGTAGCGCTGCACGTCACTCTGCTGTTACTAGTGTAGGGAGAGGAGGATGCTGGACTTGTGATTTCAGGGAGAGAATCTAACTCAGCGATCTACATACATTTAGTTGTCTGGGTGCAGGGCACAATCTTTTTACCCTGCCCTGAGCCCAGTGACCGAAAAAAAAAAATAAAAAAAACTTTTATAGGTCTGTTAGTTAGGTGGGCAGTGACGGCGGCCATTTTATGCAAGCTCAGTGCACCAGCACTGCATCTGAGCTATTGTGACATTGAAATCCAAGCTTGGAAAACTGCACTAATAGACTGGTTTTAAAAAAAAAACACCCTATTTTGGCAATATACAACATCTGGTGCATTTGCAGGATTAGGCCGAATGCACACCGCCACAATACAGTAATACACTGGTACAGATCATACCAGTGTATTACTGTATTGCGGCGGCAGTAGGGAGCGCACGGCGTCATAGCAACCAATGATGCCGTGCGCTCCTGCTCTCAGCAGGAATCCAGCCCGTGGTTCCACGGACCTCTCACGGCCTTGAAACATGGCTGTGTGCATTCGGCCTTAGTCAGTGTGCAATTTTAGCTAGAAATGCAGCCATAATTTTCTGGGTTTTTTAAAACACCCTTTTTTGACAAAATACACAATTGTTTTGCCCTTGCAGCATCAAGATGTTTGAAATTCCAGGGTTATATACTGCTGTTATATTCAGTTATTAAACAAAAATCCGTTTGGGCAGAAGAAAAAATAAAATAAAATTGTCAGCCTTTGTTGCAGATGTCATTGTGAGATGCACCCTTTGTATACAGGGGTTATATTCAGGTATTTGAAATACAGACATTTTGGGCAAACAAATTTAATTGAGGCCTAGTCTGGATCAGGGCATGTGAGATACACCCTTTACATACTGTCGTTCTATTCTACTATTAATTAAACACCCATTTAGGGCAAGATCCTAAATTCGAGAAATATGAGGAGAACGTCAAATAAGGGACGTGGCCCAGGTCGTGGTGCTGCTGGTGGAGCTCTCAGGGGGAGGACGTGGTCGATCTGTGCCAGCTACACGCACAAGTGAAACCCCTTCCTCAGGTGCGAGTAGGCGACAGAACCTGCAGCGGTATTTGGTCGGGCCAAATGCGTCTCTACGAATGACGAGGCCTGAACAAGTACAGGCGATAGTAGATTAGGTTGCTGACAGTGCCTCCAGTTCCTTCAGGTCTCCTACCCAGTCTTCTGCTAAAAGATCAGAGTTGGCACCTGCAGCTCATGTCCATCAGTCTTTCACCTCACCCCCTTGCAAATCAGCCAAGCAGTCTGAGCCCCAAGTCATGCAGCAGTCTCTTCTGCTTTTTGATGACTCTGTTAGCAGGGTTTCCCAGGGCCATCCACCTATCCCTGCCCCAGAAGTGGAAGAGATAGAGTGCACCGATGCCCAACCTTTTATCTTTTAAAATGAGTACATGGGAGGACCATGGCAGCACGTCTCGGATGATGACGAAACACAGGTGCCAACTGCTGGGGCTTTCAAAAGTGTGCAGACCGACAAGGAGGGCAGGGGTGAAGAATGGGTGGAAGATGATGTGGAGGATGATGAGGTCCTCGACCCCACATGAAATCAAGGTCATGCGAGTAACCTATGTAGTTTTGAGGAAGAGGCGGTGGTCACACAGAGCCACCAGCACCGCCTGCTACTGCCCACCGCAGCAAGGGACCGAGCACACTAAAGCCAGCTCCAAGGAGTTCCCTGGTGTGGCAGTTCTTCAGACAATGTGCTTACGACAAGACACGAGTAGTTTGCATGCTGTTCAATCAGAGCCTGAAGCGATACATAAACGTTCTCAACCTAAGCACAACCTGCATAACCAGGCATTTAAGTGTTAAGCACAAGCTGCAGTGGAGTAGATACTTCAAAAACCAAGAAAGGTCTCTGGCATCTCCTGCTTCCTCTTCTGCTACAGTCTCTGCCTCTTCATCCACCTCTGGAGTGACAGTGCCACCTGCCGCCCCGCAAACAGAGGATCTTCCAGCAACAACACCACCTGGGTCACCAAGGATCTCCACAATTTCCCACGGAAGCGTTCGGCTCTCCATCTCCCAAACACTGGAGAGGAAGAGGAAGTACCCCCCTACCCACCCACGATCCCTAGCCCTGAATGCCAGCATTTCTAAATTACTGGCTTTTGAAATGCTGTCTTTCCGTCTGGTGGAGACGGAGAGTTTTAAAAGCGTTATGGTGGTGGCTGTCCCACAATACGTCGTGCCCAGCCGCCACTACTTTTCCAGGTGAGCCATCCCTTCCCTGCACAACCAAGTAGGGGACAAAATCAGGTGTGCACTGCGCAACGCCATCTGTGGCAAGGTGAACCTAACTACGGATACGTGGTCCAGTAAGCACGGTCAGGGACATTATATCTCCATAACAGCACACCGGGTAAATGCAGTGGCGGCTGGGCCTGAGGCGGATAGCAGTTTGGTGCATGTCCTTTCACAACCGAGGATTGCAGGGCACTTCACTTTGCCTCCTGTTGCTTCCTCCTCATACTCCGCTTCCTCATCTTCTACCGGCTTCTCATCCGGTCAGCGTAACACCTTCACCACCAACTTCAGCACAGCCAGGGATAAATGACAGCCGGCAGTTTTAAAACGTATCTGTTTTTGGGGGACAAACCCCACACCGCGCAGGAGCTGTGGACGGGCCTTGAACAACAGACCGACGAGTGGTTGCTGCCGGTGAGCCTCAAGCCTGGCCTGGTGGTGTGTGATAATGTGCGAAATCTCGTAGCAGCTCTGGGACTAGCCGGTTTGACACATTTCCCTTGCCTGGTGCATGTGCTGAATTTGGTGGTGCAGAGATTCCTTAAAAATTACCCCGACATGTCAGAGCTGCTGCATAGAGTGTGGGCCGTCTGTGCGGGCTTTCGGTGTTCTCACCCTGCTGCTGCTCATCTGTCAGTGCTGCAGCGTAACTTCGGTCTTCCCGCTCACCGCCTCATATGCGCTGTGCCCACAAGGTGGAACTCCACCTTGCACATGCTGGCCAGACTGTGCGAGCAGCATCAGGCGATAGTGGAGTTTCAGCTGCAGCACGCACGAGTGAGTCGCTCTGCGGAACATTACCACTTCACCACCAATGACTGGGCCTCCATTCAAGACCTGTGTTCCTTGTAGCGCTGTTTCGAGTACTTCACCAACATGGCCAGTGACGATAACACCGTTCCCAGCGTAACTATCCTACTTCTATGCCTCCTCGAAAAAACTCTGCTGGTTATGATGGAAGAGGATGTGGCACAGGAGGAGGAGGAGGAGGAAGAGGGATCATTTCGTAGGGTTTCCGGCCAGTCATTCACAAGTGGCTCCGAGGGTGGGTTCCTGCACCCACAAACGCCAGGTACACAATCGTCCAGCCAGAGCACAGTTCTGGAGGATGACGAGGTGGAGGAAGAGGATATGGAGGAGGAGGAACCATGTTCACAGCATGGTGGCACCCAGATCAGCTCATGGCAATCACTGGTGCATGGATGGGCGGATACAGAGGACACAGACGATACACCTCCCACAGAGGACAGCTTTTCATTGCCTCTGGGCAGCCTGGCACACATGAGCGATTACATGCTGCACTGTCTCTGCAACGACCGCCGAGTTGCCTACATTCTAACTTGTGCTGATTACTGGGTGTCCACGCTGCTGGATCCCCGTTTCAAGGACAAAGTACTGTCCTTAATTCTCTCACTGGAGCATGATCGTAAGATGTGCGAGTACAAGCGCATGCTGGTAGATGCGCTGCTGGTGGCATTCCCACCTGACAGCAGGGGCACAGTGGAAGCACAAGGCGAAGGCAGAGGAAGAAGTCGCCAACGCAGCTGGGGCACCGCCAGCACCTCAGAAGGCAGGGTTAGCATGGCCGAAATGTGGAAAAGCTTTGTCAGTATGCCACAACAACCGGCACCACCAGCTGATATGGAACATCTTAGCAGGAGGCAGCATTTCACCAATATACTGAATGTATACACGTACTGAATGACGGGTCTGCCCCCTTCAGCTTCTGGGTCTCCAAATTGGGCACATGGTCTGAGCTTGCCCTTTATGCCTTGGAGGTGCTGGCCTGCCCTGCAGCCAGTGTATTATCTGAACTTGTGTTTAGCACGGCAGGGGGCGTCATCACAGACAAGCGCAGCTGCCTGCCCACAGCCAATGTGGACAAGCACACGTTCATTAAAATCAACAAGGCATGGATCCCACAGGACTTGTCCGTACCTTGTGCAGAATAGACATGAATACCTGCCTTAACCAGCAATTGTTATACTACAGCACAGTTGCTCATTCTTGTATTTTGGATATTTCACACTCTTTTGGAGTGTACCCTAATTTGAAAGAAAAAAATATTAAAACCAAAAACCAGTGTTGGCTACCTCGTCCTCCTCCACCGCCGCTTCCACCTACACCGCTACATCCACTGCCTCCTCAAACCCCTACCCCATATGGAACTCCACCTCATAAATCAAGTTTATTTTTTATTTTTTTATTTGTACGTATTTTTTTTTTAATGTGATTTCACTACTTTGTCAGTTACATTTTATGGTGAAATTTACCAATTTTTGGATGTGAAGTACCACTGCTATACCTATTAGACCGGTAAAAAAAAAAAAAAAAATTGGCAGTTACATTTTCGGGTGAAATTCACCAATTTTTGTGCCTGATGGGATACACCCAAAGCTATTAAAAGAGCTTAGCGGGGAGGCGTGGTTTGCCAGCCGAGAGAGATGGCCGCTTGAGCTGTGAGCTCCCGAGCCCTACCGAGCGACTTACAAGCTATAACAGGCTGACACCCGGCTTTTTTACACAGAACCGGAGCAGAAGTCTCCCGCTTCGTACCCATGATGACAAGGGGGAAACGATCCATCAAGAAGCAAGGGAAATTAGACTTCTTTGTAGAGAGGCTGAGAGACCAAGATGGCGCAGGCTCGCCTGCCTCCACGCGCTCGTCAAGCTCCGCGGAGCATGCCTCCCCAGATACTACTCCACTTCAGCAGAGAAGCTCTCCTCCCTCCCGACCTCCCTCTACACACTCATCGTCGCCGGTGGAGGCTCCCCTTACCCTGCCTGGGACATTTATGCCGGATCGATGTGGCCCGCTTGGCCTGCAAGCCCGCGCTCTCGGCTCCCCCAGCCAGAGCCCGCTGAAGCAGAAACCTCGTCTCCAAGAAGATGCGCAGGGACCGGTGGGGGTGAGTGATCGGGGTACCCCGTCTCTAGCGGACTTCCCCACCACAGATGACCTGGCTACAGGCAGCATGATTAAAGAGATGCTGGTGGTGTTTAGCCGCTCAATGCACAATGAGATTGCGGCCCTACTGTCTCCCCTGCAGGCCTCAATCACTGAGGTAGACAAACGACTTACCCACGTTGAATCAAAAATGGGGGACTTCGCGGCATCCCACAACCATCTAGTGGATTCTCATGAGGAATTGTCCTCTGAAGTAGAGAGGCTCAAGAACAAAGTGGTGGACCTAGAAGATAGGTCCCGCCGCAACAACATCAAACTGCGGGGTATACCTGAAGATGTACCGCCGAAGGAGCTAGAAGCTTATATTCTGGACCTTATGCGATCACTTTTGCCTAACATGAGCGATAAAGATCTCACCCTAGACAGGGCACACAGAGTGGTCCGACCGAAACATCTTCCGGACTCAATCCCCAGAGACGTCCTTGCTAGGGTCCATTTTTTCCATATTAAAGAAATGCTCATGAATGCTTCCAGAAAGAAGGGCCCCTTGCCGGCTCCACATGAAGGAGTTAAAATCTTTGCAGACCTGTCTGCCCCTACCCTTCAGCAAAGAAGAAACCTGGCCCCCTTCACTGCTGCCTTACGGGATCACAATCGCTGGGGTTTTCCAACCAAAGTGCTTATCCAACACCAAGGTACACTGCACGCAGTCCACTCCCTGGACTCGGGTAGAAAGTTACTAGCGGACTGGAACATTCCTATTAAAGATATCCCAGATCTCCAATCAAGAGGACCAGAACAGATCGCATCGGACTGGCAGACGGTCCCATCAAAGCGCAGACTGCAACGTTGACCGGTGAACTGTCAGTGTGTCTAACTGCCGTATTTACATTGTGTAGGGCTCGAGTGGTCAGTCGGGCAGAAACTGCCTCGTCAGCCCACACCATTGTGCCTGATGGCTTTCAGGTGACTTTTCATTGTTTCAGTCTTATTCTTTCTTTTATGTTTATCCTTTCCGTTTTTCTTTCGCTGTTACCTTAATGAGTTCTGTAGTTGTTCTCCTCATGTGCCAATGGGAATAATCCCGGAGAGATCTGAACTAGGGTGTAGATATATTGAGCCCTTGAAATGCTCCTCATTATATGTGATCCCCACCTTACAGTTTCACCATTCCTCCCACAGACATGGTCCTCAAAATTGCTGCTTTAAATGTTAAAGGGCTGAATAGCCCCTTTAAGAGATCTATGCTGTGGAGGGAAATCCGTGAACTAAAATGCGACATTTTCTGCGCCACTGAAACCCATTTACTCCACTCTGATGGTCATAGAATCAATCATCCTAGGTTCCCACACATCTTTCAATCCCACCATGTTAAAAAACAAAGAGGTGTATTAGTGGCTGTGAGCCATTCAGTTGCCTTCTCTCTGAAAACCTCAGTCCTGGACCCAGGAGGTACATATGTTATTTTAGTGTGCTCTATTAACAATGTCGATTATACGTTGGTCTTTCTATATGCCCCTAACAGGCATCAGTTGTCCTTCTTTAGGCGTCTGGCTTCAAAGGTACGAGGGCTGAGGTCTGGCCATGTGATCTGGAGTGGTGACTTCAATTCCGTTATGGACCCAAGCGTAGACTCTACGAATCCTTCCAGAGATGCCCCAAAAGATGTTACCTCTCTTTTT
The DNA here is from genome assembly GCF_014858855.1 of Bufo gargarizans. Taxonomy (NCBI): domain Eukaryota; kingdom Metazoa; phylum Chordata; class Amphibia; order Anura; family Bufonidae; genus Bufo; species Bufo gargarizans. The sequence goes on along the minus strand of NC_058080.1, from coordinate 25,029,023 downwards.
CTACAGGAAGACCTGTATGACATCTGGAGGATCCAGCATGGAACAGAGAGGGACTATTCCTTCTTTTCACCAACGGGCCAATCCTATTCTAGAATTGACATGTTCTTAACTAGCAGGTCAGTGATTGCTAATGCAATTTTATCATCTATCCACACGATCACATGGTCAGACCACGCCCCGATCTCCCTATCAATTAAGGAGTCTCACTTAACTAAACCGTACTCTCCTTGGCGGAACAACACGTATGTTATAGAACATCCACAACTTTCCCAGGAACTCAGAACCGCATTGAAGGAGTTCTTCCATTTAAATGATGGCTCTGTCACTAATCCCTCCTCCCTTTGGTGCGCCCATAAGGCGTTTATAAGAGGCGTCTTTATAAAGATAGGTAGTAGGCTCCAGAGAGAACGTACGGAAAAAATAGGGAAATTACTACATGAGATCAAGAGAATTGAGACCCTTAATAAAACATCTATGTTTCTTCTAGACTCGTCATCAGGGAAGAAAATAGTGTCCCCTATGGACATAGCCGACACTTTTGGAGACTTCTATGCCTCCCTCTATAATCTGTCCTCAAACAAGATAGCCACACCACCACAATCAGAACTCATTGATGCCTTCCTGGACAGGTTGGGTATCTCACAGCTGACCGCTGCCCAACTACAATTTCTCAATGCCCCCCTGACTATTGAAGAACTCTGCGCCATTGTTAAGAAACTGCCTCCACACAAAGCCCCAGGTCCTGATGGACTGTCAAACTCTTATTATAGGGCGTTCTTTGACCAGCTCTCCAGCCACATGCTACAATCTTTCCAGTCCGCCAGAGAAACTGGTTCATTCCCCAGAGAAATGCTCGAAGCTTTAATAGTGACCATCCCCAAGCCCAATAAGCCGACAGATGATCCAAAACACTTTCGCCCCATATCCCTCTTAAACACGGACATAAAGATATTTGCCAGAATCTTATCATCTAGACTAGGCCCCCTCATTCCCTCGTTAATACATTCTGACCAGGTCGGCTTCGTTAAAGGTCGTAAAATCCAAGAAAACTCTAGAAGAATCCTAAACATACTTTCCCATCTTCACCGTAAAAAGACCCCAGCGCTTCTTGTGACACTGGACGCCGAAAAGGCGTTTGACCGCATCTGCTGGTCCTTTTCCTTTGCGGTTCTATCAAAAATGGGAATAAGAGGCCCTGTACTCACCTCTATTCAGGCCTTATACAAAGATCCCTCTGCTAGAGTCTGGGTAAATGGAACCCTGTCCTGGCCTTTCACCATCTCCAACGGGACCAGGCAGGGGTGCCCCTTTTCCCCTCTTATGTTTATTTTATCTATTGAACCCCTTGCCCAGGCTCTGCGGTTAGAGAGTAAAGTGACAGGAGTTCAGATTGCGGATCGTACCCATACACTGAGTCTCTATGCAGACGACGTGATACTCACACTCACTGACCCTGAATCCTCCCTGTCCTCAGCCCTGGACATTATCTCCCAATTTGGCCAACTTTCCTATTATAAACTGAATTCATCTAAATCCCAGGCCCTGCCCCTAAATTTAGCTCCTCAATCAATCAAACTTCTCCAAGAAAAATTCACATTAGATTGGCAATCGGAACAAATCCAATATTTAGGCATTAATCTTACCTCCTCAATCCACAAACTCTATTCAACCAATTACCCCCCTTTGCTTTCTGATCTGAAAAAAGACCTGGAACTATATAATAAATTTGAAATATCCTGGCTTGGTAGATTGGCCACCTTCCAGATGTTTGCCCTGCCTAAATTTCTTTACCTTTTTAGGGTTCTCCCTATAAAGCTTCCTGTATCCTACTTCTCTCAGTGTAACAAACTATTAAACACCTTCCTCTGGCGGGGTAGGAAACCTAGAATTGCATCAAAAATATTACATGTTAGGAAACAACTGGGTGGCATCGGTTTACCAAACATTTATGACTACTTCCTGGCGACTCAAATAGCCCAACTGGAGAGCTGGTGGAGGATGGACCTATCCAAACAATGGACCCATGTAGACTCCTCAGAGGTCTCAGGGGGTAATCTTAGAGCCTTACTGATTGCCTCCCTATCGAAGTCATTTGTAAAGCCAAGCTTATCCTTTCTAGCCTCCAACGCCCTGGATTGTTGGGTTAGGTATCACACCCTCACTGCCACGGGGACTCTTCCCACTCTGGGCCCCATCCCGCTAGCTGTCCTAGAACACTTTATCCCGGATCTAGGAGTGGTAGCCTGGAGCAATTATGGTATCACAGAAATCGTACAGCTATTTCAAAATGGAAGTCTAGCCACTTTTGAAAGCCTTCATCACACCTTTAAAGTCCCTAATGTTGACTTCTATAAATATCTTAGGATTAGACATTTCCTGGTTGAGAATCCCTCCATTGCTGCAGCTAACGGACGGATATTAGAGATGTGGTCATCGCCAAAACAGATCGCAAAAACCCTTCGCCCCTTGTATTCTCAGCTTAATCGCAAAGACACGTTCACTTTGTCTGCACCGTTGTTATCGTGGGAAAGAGACTTAAATGCTAAGTTTACGCCTTTGCAATGGCAGTCAGCTTTTAAGTTTCTCGCGAAAAATATCACCTGTGTGACTCAATATGAATCATTTGTTAAAACCACTTTAAGGTGGTATTTCACCCCTGAAAGGCTGCATCTCATATACCCGTCCGTTTCCCCCCTTTGCTGGAGGAACTGTGGCCATAAGGGCACGTTGTTTCATATCCTGTGGGATTGCCCAATAATTAAACCCTTTTGGGACGAAGTCTTCTCCCTAATCGCTCAGTTCTCAGGTTCAAATCATAGAAACATAGAATGTGTCGGCAGATAAGAACCATTTGGCCCATCTAGTCTGCCCAATATATCTGAATCCTATGAATAGTCCCTCTGTAAATCAGACTCTGTACTCCCCCTCTCCCTCGATGGCATTATTAATGATTGGAATCGCTGACTTACCCATAGCATATAGGGGCCTGGCCTGTCACATCCTCCTGTCAGCTAAACTCGCCATCACTTCAAAGTGGAAATCCCTGCACCCGCCCACGATAATGGAAGTAACCCAAAGGGTTAACAAAACCTGCCTCTTTGAACGAATTATGGCTTCTGCATCTTGTAACGCAACTTGCAACACAACAAAATATGAGAAAACGTGGGGACTATGGAAGTCCTCAAGTTACATGTCCCCCTCCTAACTCTCCCAGCTGAGGAAGATTACGGTCGATAACTCCCTCTTTCTTCTCCCTATCCCCTATTGGTACACTCTGAGGAATTGTTGATTTACTGTGTTATTCTTAATTGTCACTTTGCTCTATCAATCACCTTGATTTTGTTTTTCAATTCCCCCTGTCTGGGGATTTCATTGTATACATGTCTGTACTCACCTGCGTGTGTTGAACAGCATGATTTGTCTCTTTTAATATACTTCAATAAAAATGTATTGACTCTAAAAAGAGCTTAGCGGTGAATTAGCAAAACCATTAACAGATTTATTTAACCAATCACTGTTAATAGGAGTCGTCCCAGAACATTGGAAATTAGCAAATGTTGTTCCCATTCGCAAGAAAGGTAGTAGGGAGGAATCGGGCAACTATAGGCCAGTAAGCCTGACATCAATAGTGGGGAAATTAATGAAAACCATACTCAAGGAGAGGATTGTGGAACATCTAAAATCCCATGGATTGAAAGATGAAAAACAGCATGGGTTTACTTCAGGGATATCATGTCAAACTAATCTTATTGATTTTTTCTTTCTTTATTGGGTGACTAAAATAATAAATGGCGGAGGTGCAGTACACACCTCTTATCTAGATTTTAATAAGACTTTTGATACTGTCCCACATAGAAGGCTTATCAATAAAGTGCAGTCTTTAGGCTTGGACTCCCATATTGTTGAATGGATTAGACAGTGGCTGAGGGACAGACAACAGAGCGTTGTAGTTAATGGAGTATATTCAGACCAAGGTCTTGTTACCAGTGGGGTACCTCAGGGATCTGTTCTGGGACCTGTATTGTTCAATATCTTTATCAGCAAAATTGCAGAAGGCCTCGATGGTAAGGTGTGTCTTTTTGCTGATGACACAAAGACTTGTAACAGGGTTGATGTTCCTGGAGGGATACACCAAATGGAAAAGGATTTAGGAAAACTAGAGGAATGGTCAAAAATCTGGCAGATAATGCACCTGGGACGTAAAAACCCAAGAGCAGAATATAAAATCAGTGATGCAGTCCTAACCTCAGTATCTAAAGAGAAAGGGATTTAGGGGTCATTATTTCAGAAGACTTAAAGGTAGGCAGACAATGTCACAGAGCAGCAGGTAATGCTAGCAGAATGCTTGGGTGTATAGGGAGAGGCATTACCAGTAGAAAGAGGGGGGTGCTCATGCCGCTCTACAGAGCACTAGTGAGACCTCATTTGGCCTATTGTGCGCAGTACTGGAGACCATATCTCCAGAAGGATATTGATACTTTGGAGAGAGTTCAGAGAAGAGCTACTAAACTGGTACATGGATTGCAGGATAAAACTTACCAGGAAAGATTAAAGGACCTTAACATGTATAGCTTGGAAGAAAGACGAGACAGAGGAGATATGATATAAACTTTTAAATACATAAAGGGAATCAACAAGGTAAAAGAGGAGAGAATATTTAAAAGAAGAAAAACTGCTACAAGAGGACATAGTTTTAAATTAGAGGGGCAAAGGTTTAATAGTAATATCAGGAAGTATTACTTTACTGAGAGAGTAGTGGATGCATGGAATAGCCTTCCTGCAGAAGTGGCAGCTGCAAATACAGTGAAGGAGTTTAAGCATACATGGGATAGGCATAAGGCCATCCTTCATATAAGATAGGGCCAGGGGCTATTCATAGTATTCAACATATTGGGCAGACTAGATGGGCCAAATGGTTCTTATCTGCCGACACATTCTATGTTTCTATGTTCTTTCCTGTAGACATCCGTCTGCAAGAATACAAAGTCATCCTGTTTACTCACCACATCAAATTCTAACCCCGTATCCAGCTGTAGTGGCCAGCCGTGCCAAAAACTTGGGTGATCACTTGTTTAAATCTTATTATTCCCCTAAAAAAAACAGGTGCAATTTTAGGCTCAAAAGGACCAGTGTGGGGCTGTATTCCTTGTGGGAAATTAATTGCATGCCCCAACATCTCGAGAGCAACCAACTTCACCAACTCAACACAGTCTAAAATGTACCTTATTACCCATCATATCTCCTTTTACGACTACAGCTTTTGTTTATTATGCTACCCGTCCTTGCCCTAAGATTTACATCGGTCTAACGACTAGAGAATTTAAGGTGCGTGTTAGGGAACATGTACGAGATATTGATAAATCTAAAAATTTTGAGGATTTGTCGTCTCTAAAACCCATTCTCAAACACTCTACATCATGCCACAATAGCAATTCCTCCTTATTAATAGTGTTGATCACGAATATTCGAATTTTGAATTTTTATCGCGAATATAGGTACTTCGAAAATTCGCGAATATTTCGAATATAGTTATATATATTCGTAATTTCGAATATTAGAAATTTTTTTCCGTTTTTTCCCAATTTTTTTTTTTCCATTTATTTTTTATTTTTAAATCAGTACACATGATCCCTTCCTGCTTCTTGCTTGTGGGCCAATAAGAAGGCTGCAATATACTTGACTTTAGGAGTAGTGATGAGCGGCAGGGGTCATATTCGAAAATGCGCGATTTTTTTTCTTGAAATGTGTAAATGTGTAATATGCGAATTTTCGTAATTCGAATTTTCGGATTCGATTTTTTATTGCGAACTTTTAGACAAGATTATAGCACTATATTGCTAAATTGCTCTATATTCGTTTTTTTCGAATATTCGCTATATTGCTATATATTCTTGTTTTAGAATATTACAAATATTCGAAAAAACAAAGTTATAGCAATATAGTGAATATTCGAAAAAAACGAATATAGAGCAATTTAGCTAATATAGTGCTATAATCTTCTTTGTCTAATAGTTGTAATTTTTTTCTCATCTGAAGTTCAGATTGGAAAAAAATTGCAACTATAAAAAAAAGATTATAGCACTATATTAGCTAAATTGCTCTATATTAGTTTTTTTCGAATATTCGCTATATTGCTATATATTACGAATATTCGAAAAAACTGTTATAGCAATATAGCGAATATTCGAAAAATCGAATATAGAGCAATTTAGCTAATATAGTGCTATAATCTTCTTTGTCTAATAGTTGTAAGTTGAAAAATTCGCAATAAAAATTCGAATCCGAAAATTCGAATTACGAAAATTTGCATATTACACAATCATTACTTTGCCGATTTTTTTTCAAGAACAAAAAATCGCGAATTTTCGAATATTCGACGAATATTCTAAAAAATATTCGCTAAATATCGCGAATTCGAATATGACCCCTGCCGCTCATCACTACTTATTAAAGGTCCGAGGAATTGATCATGTGGATCTTGGCATGCGTGGTGGCAACACCACAAAACGTCTTTCTCAATGTGAAACCAAATGGATATGGACATTAAACATAATCAGCCACGAGGCCTCAATGATGTTCTGACTTTTGCTCCTTTTCTATAATTTTATGCTTTTTAAGTCACCCATTGCATTTCTCTAGTGGTTCTCCCCATTATTATTATTAACGTGTCATTAATTTAATTAATTAATTTTATTTTAGTTTCCATTCCCACCGGTCTGTTGCTGCTATATATTGCCTTTAGACATCTTGTTGGAAGATAACATCTGAATGAAACATCACTGGAGCATTTTACCCGTGCTATTTGACATTCTGCAGTTTGTTGTAATTGTGCTGTGCACGATACAAGCATGCACTGTATATGCATACACTATCCACTAATTAGTTGTTTTTTTGTCCAAAAACTGTTTTTTCACTTCACCCCTGTTCACATTGTGTGTTTCTTTTCTCCACTCACATTGCTTTCATCACCTCATTATTTTATTTAATCCTTGTGATTTCTTTTTCCAGTATTGCTTCGCACTCATCACTCATCACTGCTTATTCATCACACTTGTTATTTTCAGCATTTTCATTTCCTTTTTGGCTCATACGGTGATCTAATTATGCTCCTCTTTGCATGTATTCTGTGGCCGGGGTTACGTGACCGGCCATCATGTGGCCGGGCGGCACTTCCGTCCACATTATGCAACGCTGTAATGTCTCCAAGCAAGCCTCTTTTATCCTACGTCGGGCACACGGGGGCAGACGCTTGCCCTCGTGACTGGCCATCACGAAGGTGCAGCGTTCGGCCCCATTTTGTGCCTGACATTTATGCAGCTTTATGTACGTGGAGCTCTGATCTTACTAACTAGTCAGCGCCTGCACATTAAATTGGTCATCATGTTGGGCCGCGATTACCCCAGGAATTGCTATCATACAACATGCTTCCTTGTTCCTACACACCGGTAATGAGTTATCATTGATTAAAGTTTTTTGGTTTCCAATTGGTGGGTCATTGCTTAAATGGTTTTCGCCATTGGGGAGAACCACACCCCCAAAAGGTGTTTCTGCCAAAACGCGGGTCGGGGAATGTGGTCCTCCTTGTGGTGACAGCATCATTTTAGGTAAGCTGTAGTTATAGTATATGCATATATTTTACTTAATGTGGGGGCTATAAAACCTTGATTAGTCCCTGCTTTTGTAGGCTGTATACTTGTTGCACTTGGCACTTTACAACTGTTCAGTACATAGATACTTGCAGGCTCTCCTTACATGTGTTCACTTTACAATTATTGTTATGCATACACTTCACCTGTGTGGGCGCCATTATAAACCTTTGGTTCCTGCTTTTGTAGGCTGTATGCTTGTTGCACTTGGCACTTTGTAAACTGCTCAGTATATAGACACTTGCAGGCTCTCTTTATATGTGTTCACTTTGTATCTATTGGCTTATGTATACTCTGTCCGCTGGGAGGTATCACACATTTTGTGTGTGTCTTGTTATCTAGATGCTTTTATATTTGTGTATGTAACATCCCAGAGTATGTCACTAAAACTCTGTCACCCTGCTACATGATGTAAAAGTGTAAATGTGTTATCATCTTGTGTAATCTGACATTACATTTGCATTATCTGATTTCCTAGGACTGTTTTATGTAAATTGCTGTAATTATTCATGTACACCAGTAGGTGGTGGCAATATAAAGGACAGTTTAGTATATCTAGACCGGAATAGTCCATTCCAGTCTAGGCTCCCCTGTATGAGCAGAAGTGGGACGTTCCCATGTCCTGTATCATGAGGAGGAGTAGGAAGTCTAGTGAGTGTACCAGCCACCCCTGTTGGGGTAGGTTGTGTGGTTAGGAGCTCCCAGCTACAGAGATCCCAACCCTGGATCCAACCTCGGCTGAGGTTCAGGATCCATCTTCCTAGCCTGAGTCATCTACCTCAGCTGGACGACCAGAGAAGCAGCATCCACAGAACAATAGACCTCCAGGAAGAAGACACCATACCCTGCGAGCAGTCCTGTAAGTACAGATCCACAGACAAAGAGAAGATAGATACCTGCCAGATTCTACTAGGCGTATGTACAAGAAGCAGAATAGATAAATTCCTGCCACATATTGCCAAAACCTGCTGGGTCCTATTACCTGTTTGGATCTCAATTATTCATTAATTACTCCTGCTAACCACACTAAATTGTATTGCAAGTGAGCCAGGATTCAGGAGTCCAGCCGTACCAAGGTAGGAGACACCGTTCACACTACACAGAGACATTATCCCCCTCTGGCATTCCTCACATTGTATATGTGCTATAACATCTTAAAGGGCCCTGCTACAGTACCTGCGCAAGCTGCAATTGGTGTCACAAACTCTTACACATATATACTGACCCACTGCATAGCAACCCCACTGACCCAGTGTCCTGCTCATTGCATGTGTTTAATAAAATGTATTTTTATTTTTGTACATATTGCCGTCTAAGGACTCCTTTGTTTCGCTGTAGGTTTATCTGTTTCCAGTGAGTTGTTATTTTTTAGGTGGTCATTATAGGTTGCTCTACACTGGGTTTATGCATTTTTGGAGCAATGTTGTAACCTAAATATTTCTCTAACCCTAATGATAATATTTGAAACACGTGGTTGTCACAGGTGTTGAATTCCTCCGAGGCCCAAAACATTAGGCATTCAATGGACAGAAAAGGCTTTTTTGTGCCGCTGTATTTACCTAAGACAGGGAACATTATTTGTTCTGGGTGGTGGTGGCTATGTGTGGGCTTGCATGAGGCATACCCTGAGGCTGGATCCGGAGGGCGGCTGTCGATGGGTTGGCTGCAAGAATGATCTCATATCCGAAGTGACCAAAACATCTTCAAACCGCCCTCTTCTTGCATGCGCTGTAGGATTGGTACCCTCAACTGTTTCTCTGTGAGTTTAAATTCCTCTGCCGGTGCATGCAAAAGCAGAATGCAGCATCTCTCGAAGCAAGGCCTGATAGTGCTGCATTCTGACAGCCCTCAGTGATGCTGGTAACATGTCCAACATTTTGTGTTTGTACCGGGGATCTAAGTAAGTTGCCACCCAGTACTGGTCCTTGTCCTTTTTGGTTTTGATACGGGGGTCCGTCTTCAAACACTGAAGCATGAAGACCCCCATTTTCACTAAATTAGAAGCTGTGCAGCGGCCTGGCTCCTGCTCATTGTCCAGGATAATGTCATCCTCATTCTCCTCCCCCAGCCACGGACAACACCAGGGATCCCAGAAAAGTTTAAAGCATGCTCTTCTTGCTCCTCCTCATCCCCCCGGCACTATCCTCCTCTGACTCCTCTTAAGACTACTGTTGACTGGGGGGGCGGAGCTAGCGCCGGACAGAGATGGCCGCATAGTTCACTGCTCTCCTAAGAGGATTGTGTATAACACAAGCTACCAGCAGCACTTTTGGGCGAGAATGGTCAAAATCGGTAACCCGAAACAAGGGGATCACTCCACCACCTCTAAAGGTCAAGTTCCTCCGGGTGACATGGAGAAATTTCTCAAGAAGGCTGCAGCAACGGTCGCGCAGAGAGAAACTAAGATGGCGCCGACACCACAACCTAAAGCGCAAAAGCGTGCTCCAGTCCTCTCGGAGGGAGAAAGCGAATCAGAGGATCCTCAGGTCAGTTCTGACCTTCCCCTAACCAGAAGATATCTGGATATCTGGATCGGGTTATGGAACCCATTCTCATGGAAATCTCGGCGTTTAGGCAGGAGGTAAGACACATCGGGGACCGGGTGGAGGCCTTAGAAACACACCAAACAGCGTCCCTAAATCACCATACTGCAGTGTCTGATTCCTTACGCCGATGCTCTACTTACCTGAATGGGCTTCACAACGCGATCGAGGATCAGGAAAATAGAGGGCGCCGCAACAACTTAAGGTTCCGTGGGATCCCAGAGGCGATACTACCGGGGGACGTACCAGCAACCGTCCTGGCTATCTGCGGCTCACTATTGGGGCCCGACTTCCCGCAAGAAGTGGTCATTGAACGGGCACACAGGGCCCTGCGCCCGAAACCCAAGCCCTCTGACCCGCCCAGGGATGTTATTAGCAAGTTTCTGAACTTTCCGGTCAAGTCCGCCATTTTAGAAGCAGCCCGCAACAGTGCAGATTTATCCTATGAGGACTTTAAACTTGAAATCTATCAAGATTTGGCCCCCTCTACTTTGAAGAAACGTAGGGCACTAAAGCCCTTGACCGACTGGCTTCGTTCTAATAAAATCATATATCGCTGGTCCTATCCTTTTGGACTCTCGTTCGCCTGTGCAGGGAAAAAAGTTTTCATCTCATCCTTCACAGACCTGCAAGCTACTTACGTCTTGAGCATCGACCCTTTGCCAATCGAGAATTGGGAGCTTTACCAGGATCTGAGCGACCTCCCAGACCTTCCTGGTGTTTGCTATTGTGCATTTGCTAATGAGCCTAGCTCATTGAGGTGTTACATTTGTTGCTGGGGGAGGAGCTTGTGAAGGAGTGTGTGTATATATAGAGACACACTCATTAGCTGGCCTAATTCATTAGCTGCAAGTTCTACCTTCAAGTACTACATTAAGTACAGTGAAGAGATATTGCAGGAGATAGTCAGGAGGTAGGCTGGAAGGTGGAAACAATACAAAAAAAAAAAAGGTAAGATTTGTTTGATTTAAATTGACAAATTTTTATTCTTTTTTCATTTTTTTCTCCTCTTTAAAATGGCAGACTTGGTTCAGTGCAGGAATTGTTGTGCATTTATTTCATGTTCCACTCTTTGGAGATTCGGATGCTGTCAGATCTGTAGACAGTTCTCCTTACTGCAGCAGGAAATTGCATTTTTAAAATCTGATATATTTAAATTATCTGTTAAACAAACTCCAGCTAGGACTGCTGCAATGCCACTGCAAACAGAGGACCCCCAGAAATGGCAGATGGGTTACTGTAGGTTCTGGAAGACTTAGAGTGGTGGATAGAAGACATGTCCCACAGTCGGTGATTCTCCAAAATTCATTTGCAGCACTCTCAGAATGTAAGGACAACATGGTTATGGACTCAAGCGTAGAGGGTGAGAAACCATCGACTCCTATGACTAATGTAGGCAAGACTGCAGCCAAGGACAAAAAAGATAAAGTGAAGTCTCAAAGGAAGCAGCTGTTGCTGGGTGATTCAATCATAAGAAGTGTGGAGCTTAAAGAAAATGGTTTTGTGAGATGTCTCCCTGGGGCTACTGCTAGAAGAGATAGAGGACGTATTATTAATATTGTTAAGCAAGCAAAGCAGGAAGGGGACGTGGATGTTCTTGTCCATCTAGGGACAAATGACCTGGCTTGCAATGAAGTGTCAGAGGTGAAAAAATCTTTTATCACACTTGGTAATGACGTACAGGATTTTGCATCCACCATTTCATTTTCTGAAGTTCTGCCTGTACATAATGTTCAGAATGATAGGCAGAGGCGCATAAAGGAGTTCAACACATGGCTTGGTAAATGGTGTCAAGAGCAAGGATTTGGCTTTGTTTCTCATAATAGCTCTACTTGGAATAGAAAGGAACTGTACAAAAAAGATGGTTTGCATCTTTCTCTCAAAGGAAAAAATGTACTTAGTGAACAACTCCAAGAATTTGCGAAAGAGTATTCAAACTAGGAAGGGGGGGGGCAAAAGAGTGAAAATAAAAGAGTCCAATTGCCCCCCGAATAGGGATGAGTGAACTCGAACTGTATAGTTCGGGTTCGTACCGAATTTTGGGGTGTCCGTGACACGGACCCGAACCCGGACATTTTCGTAAAAGTCCGGGTTCGGGTTCGGTGTTCGTCGCTTTCTTCGCGCTTTTGTGACGCTTTCTTGGCGCATTTTGAAAGGCTGCAAAGCAGCCAATCAACAAGCGTCATACTACTTGCCCCAAGAGGCCATCACAGCCATGCCTACTATTGGCATGGCTGTGATTGGCCAGAGCACCATGTGACCCAGCCTCTATTTAAGCTGGAGTCACATAGCGCCGCCCGTCACTCTGCTCTGATTAGCGTAGGGAGAGGTTGCGGCTGCGACAGTAGGGCGAGATTAGGCAGATTAACTCCTCCAAAGGACTTGATTAACTGATCGATCTGCAGCTGTGGGTCATTGAGCTGCTGATACTCAATTGCTCACTGTTTTTAGGCTGCACAGACCGTTTGTCAGTCACATTTTTCTGGGGTGATCGGCGGCCATTTTGTGTCTTGTGGTGCGCCAGCACAAGCTGCGACCAAGTGCATTTAACCCTCAATGGTGTGGTTGTTTTTTGGCTAAAGCCTACATCAGGGTGAAGCTGTCACACCAAGTGCATTTAACCAGCAATAGTCTGTTCATTTTTTGGCCATATACAAAATCAGGGGCAAGCTGCGCCTGTCACCAAGTGCATTTAACCCTCAATGGTGTGGTTGTTTTTTGGCTAAAGCCTACATCAGGGTGAAGCTGTCACACCAAGTGCATTTAACCAGCAATAGTCTGTTCATTTTTTGGCCATATACTAAATCAGGGGCAAGCTGCGCCTGTCACCAAGTGCATTTAACCCTCAATGGTGTGGTTGTTTTTTGGCTAAAGCCTACATCAGGGTGAAGCTGTCACACCAAGTGCATTTAACCAGCAATAGTCTGTTTATTTTTTGGCCATATCCCAGTCTAATTCTGTCACTAAATCCATACCGGTCACCCAGCGCCTAAATACTAGGCCTCAAATTTATATCCCGCTAAATCTGTCCTTAGTGCTGTAGCTGGGCGAGTTATTTAGTGTCCGTTCAAGCACATTTCTTGTTCTGGGTTGAAATACAATTCCCAATTTAGCAATTTCATAATTTAGTGGTTTCTGCTATATCAGAGCTATTTGAAATCTATCCCTAAAAGGGTATATAATATTCAAGGTGCACATTGGGTCATTCAGAATAACTTCACACACACCCGCTACTGTGTATTTCCAAGTCTAATTCAGGCACTAAACCCATACCTGTCACCCAGCGCCTAAATACTAGGCCTCAAATTTATATCCCGCTAAATCTGTCCTTAGTGCTGTAGCTGGGCGAGTTATTTAGTGTCCGTTCAAGCACATTTCTTGTTCTGGGTTGAAATACAATTCCCAATTTAGCAATTTCATAATTTAGTGGTTTCTGCTATATCAGAGCTATTTGAAATCTATCCCTAAAAGGGTATATAATATTCAAGGTGCACATTGGGTCATTCAGAATAACTTCACACACACCCGCTACTGTGTATTTCCAAGTCTAATTCTGGCACTAAACCCATACCTGTCACCCAGCGCCTAAATACTAGGCCTCAAATTTATATCCCGCTAAATCTGTCCTTAGTGCTGTAGCTGGGCGAGTTATTTAGTGTCCGTTCAAGCACATTTCTTGTTCTGGGTTGAAATACAATTCCCAATTTAGCAATTTCATAATTTAGTGGTTTCTGCTATATCAGAGCTATTTGAAATCTATCCCTAAAAGGGTATATAATATTCAAGGTGCACATAGGGTCATTCAGAATAACTTCACACACCCGCTACTGTGCATTTCCAAATCTAATTCTGTCACTAAACCCATACCTGTCACCCAGCGCCTAAATACTAGGCCTCAAATTTATATCCCGCTAAATCTCTCGTTACCGCTGTCCTGTTGTGGCTGGGAAAGTTATTTAGTGTCCGTCAAAGCACATTTTTTGTTCTGGGTTGAAATACAATTCCCAATTTAGCAATTTCATAATTTAGTCGTTTCTGCTATATCAGAGCTATTTGAAATCTATCCCTAAAAGGGTAGATCATATTGAAGGTGCACATAGGGTCATTCAGAATAACTTCACACACACGCTTCTGTGCATTTCCAAGTCTAATTCTGTCACTAAATCCATACCGGTCACCCAGCGCCTAAATACTAGGCCTCAAATTTATATCCCGCTGAATTTGAATACAATACATTGGGCCAAATAATATATTTGTTGTTGTGGTGAACCATAACAATGAGAAAAACATCTAGTAAGGGACGCGGACGTGGACATGGTCGTGGTGGTGTTAGTGGACCCTCTGGTGCTGGGAGAGGACGTGGCCGTTCTGCCACATCCACACGTCCTAGTGTACCAACTACCTCAGGTCCCAGTAGCCGCCAGAATTTACAGCGATATATGGTGGGGCCCAATGCCGTTCTAAGGATGGTAAGGCCTGAGCAGGTACAGGCATTAGTCAATTGGGTGGCCGACAGTGGATCCAGCACGTTCACATTATCTCCCACCCAGTCTTCTGCAGAAAGCGCACAGATGGCGCCTGAAAACCAACCCCATCAGTCTGTCACATCACCCCCATGCATACCAGGGAAACTGTCTCAGCCTCAAGTTATGCAGCAGTCTCTTATGCTGTTTGAAGACTCCGCTGGCAGGGTTTCCCAAGGGCATCCACCTAGCCCTTCCCCAGCGTTGAAAGACATAGAATGCACTGACGCACAACCACTTATGTTTCCTGATGATGAGGACATGGGAATACCACCTCAGCATGTCTCTGATGATGACGAAACACAGGTGCCAACTGCTGCGTCTTTCTGCAGTGTGCAGACTGAACAGGAGGTCAGGGATCAAGACTGGGTGGAAGACGATGCAGGGGACGATGAGGTCCTAGACCCCACATGGAATGAAGGTCGTGCCACTGACTTTCACAGTTCGGAGGAAGAGGCAGTGGTGAGACCGAGCCAACAGCGTAGCAAAAGAGGGAGCAGTGGGCAAAAGCAGAACACCCGCCGCCAAGAGACTCCGCCTGCTACTGACCGCCGCCATCTGGGACCGAGCACCCCAAAGGCAGCTTCAAGGAGTTCCCTGGCATGGCACTTCTTCAAACAATGTGCTGACGACAAGACCCGAGTGGTTTGCACGCTGTGCCATCAGAGCCTGAAGCGAGGCATTAACGTTCTGAACCTGAGCACAACCTGCATGACCAGGCACCTGCATGCAAAGCATGAACTGCAGTGGAGTAAACACCTTAAAACCAAGGAAGTCACTCAGGCTCCCCCTGCTACCTCTTCTGCTGCTGCCGCCTCGGCCTATTCTGCTGCTGCCGCCTCGGCCTCTTCCTCCGCCTCTGGAGGAACGTTGGCACCTGCCGCCCAGCAAACAGGGGATGTACCACCAACACCACCACCACCACCTCCGTCACCAAGCGTCTCAACCATGTCACACGCCAGCGTTCAGCTCTCCATCTCACAAACATTTGATAGAAAGCGTAAATTCCCACCTAGCCACCCTCGATCCCTGGCCCTGAATGCCAGCATTTCTAAACTACTGGCCTATGAAATGCTGTCATTTAGGCTGGTGGACACAGACAGCTTCAAACAGCTCATGTCGCTTGCTGTCCCACAGTATGTTGTTCCCAGCCGGCACTACTTCTCCAAGAGAGCCGTGCCTTCCCTGCACAACCAAGTATCCGATAAAATCAAGTGTGCACTGCGCAACGCCATCTGTGGCAAGGTCCACCTAACCACAGATACGTGGACCAGTAAGCACGGCCAGGGACGCTATATCTCCCTAACTGCACACTGGGTAAATGTAGTGGCAGCTGGGCCCCAGGCGGAGAGCTGTTTGGCGCACGTCCTTCCGCCGCCAAGGATCGCAGGGCAACATTCTTTGCCTCCTGTTGCCACCTCCTCCTTCTCGGCTTCCTCCTCCTCTTCTTCCACCTGCTCATCCAGTCAGCCACACACCTTCACCACCAACTTCAGCACAGCCCGGGGTAAACGTCAGCAGGCCATTCTGAAACTCATATGTTTGGGGGACAGGCCCCACACCGCACAGGAGTTGTGGCGGGGTATAGAACAACAGACCGACGAGTGGTTGCTGCCGGTGAGCCTCAAGCCCGGCCTGGTGGTGTGTGATAATGGGCGAAATCTCGTTGCAGCTCTGGGACTAGCCAATTTGACGCACATCCCTTGCTTGGCGCATGTGCTGAATTTGGTGGTGCAGAAGTTCATTCACAACTACCCCGACATGTCAGAGCTGCTGCATAAAGTGCGGGCCGTCTGTTCGCGCTTCCGGCGTTCACATCCTGCTGCTGCTCGCCTGTCTGCGCTACAGCGTAACTTCGGCCTTCCCGCTCACCGCCTCATATGCGACGTGCCCACCAGGTGGAACTCCACCTTGCACATGCTGGACAGACTGTGCGAGCAGCAGCAGGCCATAGTGGAGTTTCAGCTGCAGCACGCACGGGTCAGTCGCACTACAGAACAGCACCACTTCACCACCAATGACTGGGCCTCCATGCGAGACCTGTGTGCCCTGTTGCGCTGTTTCGAGTACTCCACCAACATGGCCAGTGGCGATGACACCGTTATCAGCGTTACAATACCACTTCTATGTCTCCTTGAGAAAACACTTAGGGCGATGATGGAAGAGGAGGTGGCCCAGGAGGAGGAGGAGGAGGAGGAAGAGGGGTCATTTTTAGCACTTTCAGGCCAGTCTCTTCGAAGTGACTCAGAGGGAGGTTTTTGGCAACAGCAGAGGCCAGGTACAAATGTGGCCAGCCAGGGCCCACTACTGGAGGACGAGGAGGACGAGGATGAGGAGGAGGTGGAGGAGGATGAGGATGAAGCATGGTCACAGCGGGGTGGCACCCAACGCAGCTCGGGTCCATCACTGGTGCGTGGCTGGGGGGAAAGGCAGGACGATGACGATACGCCTCCCACAGAGGACAGCTTGTCCTTACCCCTGGGCAGCCTGGCACACATGAGCGACTACATGCTGCAGTGTCTGCGCAACGACAGCAGAGTTGCCCACATTTTAACCTGTGCGGACTACTGGGTTGCCACCCTGCTGGATCCACGCTACAAAGACAATGTGCCCACCTTACTTCCTGCACTGGAGCGTGATAGGAAGATGCGCGAGTACAAGCGCACGTTGGTAGACGCGCTACTGAGAGCATTCCCAAATGTCACAGGGGAACAAGTGGAAGCCCAAGGCCAAGGCAGAGGAGGAGCAAGAGGTCGCCAAGGCAGCTGTGTCACGGCCAGCTCCTCTGAGGGCAGGGTTAGCATGGCAGAGATGTGGAAAACTTTTGTCAACACGCCACAGCTAACTGCACCACCACCTGATACGCAACGTGTTAGCAGGAGGCAACATTTCACTAACATGGTGGAACAGTACGTGTGCACACCCCTCCACGTACTGACTGATGGTTCGGCCCCATTCAACTTCTGGGTCTCTAAATTGTCCACGTGGCCAGAGCAGGCCTTTTATGCCTTGGAGGTGCTGGCCTGCCCGGCAGCCAGCGTTTTGTCTGAACGTGTATTCAGCACGGCAGGGGGCGTCATTACAGACAAACGCAGCCGCCTGTCTACAGCCAATGTGGACAAGCTGACGTTCATAAAAATGAACCAGGCATGGATCCCACAGGACCTGTCCGTCCCTTGTCCAGATTAGACATTAACTACCTCCCCATAACCATATATTATTGGACTCCAGGGCACTTCCTCATTCAATCCTATTTTTATTTTCATTTTACCATTATATTGCGAGGCTACCCAAAGTTGAATGAACCTCTCCTCTGCCTGTGTGCTAGGCCTAAATATATGCCAATGGACTGTTGCAGTGGTGGGTGACGTGAAGCCTCATTCTCTGCTATGACATGTAGACTAATTCTCTGCTGACATGAAGACAGATTCTCTGTTACGGGACCTCCCTCCTCTGCCTGGGTGCTGGGCCTAAATATATGCCAATGGACTGTTGCAGTGGTGGGTGACGTGAAGCCTGATTCTCTGCTATGACATGCAGACTAATTCTCTGCTGACATGAAGACAGATTCTCTGTTACGGGACCTCTCTCCTCTGCCTGTGTGTGTGCTGGGCCTAAATATATGCCAATGGACTGTTGCAGTGGTGGCTGACGTGAAGCCTCATTCTCTGCTATGACATGCAGACTAATTCTCTGCTGACATGAAGCCAGATTGTCTGTTACGGGACCTCTCTCCTCTGCTGGTGTGTGTGCTGGGCCTAAATATATGCCAATGGACTGTTGCAGTGGTGGCTGACGTGAAGCCTCATTCTCTGCTATGACATGCAGACTAATTCTCTGCTGACATGAAGACAGATTCTCTGTTACGGGACCTCCCTCCTCTGCCTGGGTGCTGGGCCTAAATATATGCCAATGGACTGTTGCAGTGGTGGCTGACGTGAAGCCTCATTCTCTGCTATGACATGCAGACTAATTCTCTGCTGACATGAAGACAGATTCTCTGTTACGGGACCTCCCTCCTCTGCCTGGGTGCTGGGCCTAAATATATGCCAATGGACTGTTGCAGTGGTGGGTGACGTGAAGCCTCATTCTCTGCTATGACATGCAGACTAATTCTCTGCTGACATGAAGCCAGATTGTCTGTTACGGGACCTCTCTCCTCTGCCTGTGTGTGTGCTGGGCCTAAATATATGCCAATGGACTGTTGCAGTGGTGGCTGACGTGAAGCCTCATTCTCTGCTATGACATGCAGACTAATTCTCTGCTGACATGAAGACAGATTCTCTGTTACGGGACCTCCCTCCTCTGCCTGGGTGCTGGGCCTAAATATATGCCAATGGACTGTTGCAGTGGTGGGTGACGTGAAGCCTCATTCTCTGCTATGACATGCAGACTAATTCTCTGCTGACATGAAGCCAGATTGTCTGTTACGGGACCTCTCTCCTCTGCCTGTGTGTGTGCTGGGCCTAAATATATGCCAATGGACTGTTGCAGTGGTGGCTGACGTGAAGCCTCATTCTCTGCTATGACATGCAGACTAATTCTCTGCTGACATGAAGCCAGATTGTCTGTTACGGGACCTCCCTCCTCTGCCTGTGTGTGTGCTGGGCCTAAATATATGCCAATGGACTGTTGCAGTGGTGGCTGACGTGAAGCCTCATTCTCTGCTATGACATGCAGACTAATTCTCTGCTGACATGAAGACAGATTCTCTGTTACGGGACCTCCCTCCTCTGCCTGGGTGCTGGGCCTAAATATATGCCAATGGACTGTTGCAGTGGTGGGTGACGTGAAGCCTGATTCTCTGCTATGACATGCAGACTAATTCTCTGCTGACATGAAGACAGATTCTCTGTTACGGGACCTCTCTCCTCTGCCTGTGTGTGTGCTGGGCCTAAATATATGCCAATGGACTGTTGCAGTGGTGGCTGACGTGAAGCCTCATTCTCTGCTATGACATGCAGACTAATTCTCTGCTGACATGAAGCCAGATTGTCTGTTACGGGACCTCTCTCCTCTGCCTGTGTGTGTGCTGGGCCTAAATATATGCCAATGGACTGTTGCAGTGGTGGCTGACGTGAAGCCTCATTCTCTGCTATGACATGCAGACTAATTCTCTGCTGACATGAAGACAGATTCTCTGTTACGGGACCTCCCTCCTCTGCCTGGGTGCTGGGCCTAAATATATGCCAATGGACTGTTGCAGTGGTGGCTGACGTGAAGCCTCATTCTCTGCTATGACATGCAGACTAATTCTCTGCTGACATGAAGACAGATTCTCTGTTACGGGACCTCCCTCCTCTGCCTGGGTGCTGGGCCTAAATATATGCCAATGGACTGTTGCAGTGGTGGGTGACGTGAAGCCTCATTCTCTGCTATGACATGCAGACTGATTCTCTGCTGACATGAAGCCAGATTGTCTGTTACGGGACCTCCCTCCTCTGCCTGGGTGCTGGGCCTAAATATATGCCAATGGACTGTTGCAGTGGTGGCTGACGTGAAGCCTCATTCTCTGCTATGACATGCAGACTGATTCTCTGCTGACATGAAGCCAGATTGTCTGTTACGGGACCTCTCTCCTCTGCCTGTGTGCTAGGCCTAAATATATGCCAATGGACTGTTGCAGTGGTGGCTGACGTGAAGCCTCATTCTCTGCTATGACATGCAGACTGATTCTCTGCTGACATGAAGCCAGATCGTCTGTTACGGGACCTCTCTGCTCTGCCTGTGTGCTAGGCCTAAATATATGCCAATGGACTGTTGCAGTGGTGGGTGACGTGAAGCCTCATTCTCTGCTATGACATGCAGACTTATTCTCTGCTGTCATGAAGCCAGATTGTCTGTTACGGGACCTCTCTGCTCTGCCTGTGTGCTAGGCCTAAATATATGCCAATGGACTGTTGCAGTGGTGGGTGACGTGAAGCCTCATTCTCTGCTATGACATGCAGACTGATTCTCTGCTGACATGAAGCCAGATTGTCTGTTACGGGACCTCTCTCCTCTGCCTGTGTGCTAGGCCTAAATATATGCCAATGGACTGTTGCAGTGGTGGCTGACGTGAAGCCTCATTCTCTGCTATGACATGCAGACTAATTCTCTGCTGACATGAAGCCAGATTGTCTGTTACGGGACCTCTCTCCTCTGCCTGGGTGCTGGGCCTAAATTTATGACAATGGACTGTTGCAGTGGTGGCTGACGTGAAGCCTGATTCTCTGCTATGACATGCAGACTGATTCTCTGCTGACATGAAGCCAGATCCTCTGTTACGGGACCTCTCTCCTCTGCCTGTGTGTGTGCTGGGCCTAAATATATGCCAATGGACTGTTGCAGTGGTGGCTGACGTGAAGCCTCATTCTCTGCTATGACATGCAGACTGATTCTCTGCTGACATGAAGCCAGATTCTCTGTTACGGGACCTCTCTCCTCTGCCTGTGTGTGTGCTGGGCCTAAATATATGCCAATGGACTGTTGCAGTGGTGGCTGACGTGAAGCCTCATTCTCTGCTATGACATGCAGACTAATTCTCTGCTGACATGAAGACAGATTCTCTGTTACGGGACCTCCCTCCTCTGCCTGGGTGCTGGGCCTAAATATATGCCAATGGACTGTTGCAGTGGTGGCTGACGTGAAGCCTCATTCTCTGCTATGACATGCAGACTAATTCTCTGCTGACATGAAGACAGATTCTCTGTTACGGGACCTCTCTCCTCTGCCTGGGTGCCGGGGCCTAAATATCTGAGAATGGACTGTTCCAGTGGTGGGTGACGGGAAGCCAGATTCTCTGCTATGGAACCTCTCTCCAATTGATTTTGGTTAATTTTTATTTATTTAATTTTTATTTTAATTCATTTCCCTATCCACATTTGTTTGCAGGGGATTTACCTACATGTTGCTGCCTTTTGCAGCCCTCTAGCTCTTTCCTGGGCTGTTTTACAGCCTTTTTAGTGCCGAAAAGTTCGGGTCCCCATTGACTTCAATGGGGTTCGGGTTCGGGACGAAGTTCGGATCGGGTTCGGATCCCGAACCCGAACATTTCCGGGATGTTCGGCCGAACTTCTCGAACCCGAACATCCAGGTGTTCGCTCAACTCTACCCCCGAAACAATGCCAGAACAGGTCAGATGCACAGAGGTTAAGAAATGATAAGCTCAGAGTCCTCTCTACAAATGCTCGCAGTTTAGGTAAAAAAATCAATGAACTTGGGTCAATAATGGCATCTGAGAATGTAGATTTAGTGGCTGTTACGGAGACATGGTTTAATGAAAGAAATGACTGGGACATAACCATACCAGGGTACTCTTTATACAGAAGAGACAGAGAAGGCAAGAAAGGAGGAGGAGTGGCCCTGTATGGGAAAGATAGCATTAAATCTAACCTAATACAAGTTGGTGAGGCCAACATAGAGTCAGTTTGGGTTACGTTGCAGTTTGCTAATCATGCAGTAACTCGTGTAGGTGTGATATATAGACCACCTGGTCAAGTTAAAGAACTAGATGATCTACTAGTCGAAGAAATAGCTAAAATGACAATGAAAGGAGAAGTTATCATTATGGGAGATTTCAATCTTCCATATATAAACTGGAAAACCAAAATAGCAAGTTCTACCAGGAGTACAGATATTCTAAATTCCCTACTGGGGTTATCCCTACAACAAATGGTTGAGGAGCCAACCCGGAGGGAGGCCATTTTGGATTTGATATTCACAAATGGGGATTCGGTATATGATGTCATTGTAGGCGAAACCTTGGGATCTAGTGATCACCAGTCAGTGTGGTTTAATATAAGAACTGTGAAAGAGTCCCACCACACAAAAACAAAAGTTTTAGATTTTAGAAAAACAGACTTTTCAAAAATGAAATTAGTCATAAATGAGTCCTTATCAGACTGGAACGGATTACATGGAGTCCAGGAGAAATGGGACTACTTAAAAGGTGCATTATTGAAGGCAACAGAAAATTGCATTAGACTTGTCAGTAAAAGCAAAAAAAGGAAGAGACCACTGTGGTACTCGGCAGAAGTGGCCCAAATCATTAAAAATAAAAAGCTAGCATTTTGTAATTATAAAAAAAAACAGAGCAATGAAGATAAGGAAATCTACAAGATTAGGCAGAAAGAGGCCAAGCAAGTTATAAGAACTTCTAAAGCGCAGGCAGAAGAAAAACTAGCTCAGTCTATGAAAAAAGGGGATAAGACATTCTTCAGATATATAAATGAAAAAAGGAAATTAAAACAAGGAATAACTAAATTAAAAATAAAGGACGGAAGGTATGTAGAAGAGAATAAAGGGCTAGCCGACTGCCTTAATGAATACTTCTGTTCAGTTTTTACAAAAGAAAAAGAAGGAGAAGGACCTCCACTAGAAAGGATGACTATTAAATCGTTTGATGCATGTGTCTTTACAGAGGAAGATGTTCTAAGTTTGCTGTCTAAAGTGAAGACAAATAAGTCACAGGGGCCTGATGAGATACACCCAAAATTATTAAAAGAGCTTAGTGGTGAGCTGGCAAAACCGTTAACAGATTTATTTAACCAATCATTAGTAACAGGAGTCGTCCGGAAGATTGGAAATTGGCAAATGTCGTGCCCATTCACAAGAAAGGTAGTAGGGAGGAATCGAGCAACTATAGACCAGTGAGTCTGACATCAATAGTAGGCAAATTAATGTAAACCCTATTAAAGGATAGGATTGTGGAACATCTAAAATCCCATGGATTGCAAGATGAAAAACAGCATGGCTTTATTTCAGGGAGATCATGTCAAACAAATCTTATAGATTTTTTTGACTGGGTGACTAAAATAATAGACGGTGGAGGTGCAGTAGACATCGCATATCTAGATTTTAGTAAGGCTTTTGACACTGTCCCACATAGAAGACTTATCAATAAACTGCAGTCATTGAGCATGGACTCCCATATTGTTGAGTGGATTAGGCAGTGGCTGAGTGACAGACAACAGAGGGTTGTAGTCAATGGAGAACATTCAAAACAAGGTCATGTTACCAGTGGGATTCCACAGGGATCTGTACTGGGACCAATTTTGTTTAATATCTTCATAAGTGATATTGCAAAAGGCCTCGATGGTAAGGTGTGTCTTTTTGCTGATGACACAAAGATATGTAACAGGGTTGATGTTCCTGGAGGGAAACGCCAAATGGAAAAGGACTTAGGAAAACTAGAAGAATGGTCAGAACTCTGGCAACTGAAATTTAATGTGGATAAGTGCAAGATAATGCACCTGGGGCGTAAAAACCCAAGGGCAGAATATAGAATATTCGACACAGTCCTGACCTCAGTATCTGAGAAAAGGGATTTAGGAGTAATTATTTCAGAAGACTTAAAGGTGGGAAGACAATGTAATAAAGCAGCACGAAATGCAAGCAGAATGCTTGGATGTATAGGGAGAGGTATAAGCAGTAGAAAGAGTGAAGTGCTTATGCCGCTGTACAGAACACTGGTGAGACCTCACTTGGAGTATTGTGCGCAGTACTGGAGGCCATATCTCCAGAAGGATATAGATACTCTAGAGAGAGTTCAGAGAAGAGCTACTAAACTAGTACATGGATTGCAGGATAAAACTTACCAGGAAAGGTTAAAAGACCTTAATATGTATAGCTTGGAAGAAAGAAGAGACCGAGGGGATATGATAGAAACTTTTAAATACATAAAGGGAATCAACTCGGTAAAGGAGGAGAGCATATTTAAAAGAAGAAAAACTACCACAAGAGGACACAGTTTTAAATTAGAGGGGCAAAGGTTTAAAAGTAATATAAGGAAGTATTACTTTACTGAGAGGGTAGTGCATGGAATAGCCTTCCTGCAGAAGTGGTAGCTGCAAATACAGTGAAGGAGTTTAAGCATGCATGGGATAGGCATAAGGCCATCCTTCATATAAGATAGGGCCGGGGCTATTCATAGGATTCAGATATATTGGGCAGACTAGATGGGCCAAATGGTTCTTATCTGCCGACACATTCTATGTTTCTATGTTTCTTAAAATAGTCCCCTTTGAGGTTCTGCGTACCCCGAAGTCATCCAGATCCAGGAAAAGAGGACTACAGTTTACTCCTAGAAGCCTTTCCCGGGATCACCAATCTATTCCGCAGTAATTCCTCTCTGCATGAATGCGACTGTTGTCTTACCGTTTTCTTTTTCCTTCCTGAGTAGGTTCTCATACGTTTTTTCTGCTAACTATCTTTTAATGGACATACCGTTAAAATGTATGTATCTGCTCTACCTGCCCGGGTAGATTCATTCTCCCCGATAACCCATTAGATTTCTGAGGTGTTATACGACCTCTTTCATGGTCACAAGACCACACTCCCCCCTCATGTATGTAGCATATGCAATTATGCTTAGTTCTTTTTTGTTTGTTTTATTATGTTCTGTTCTATTTTTTTACCCAGTTCTTTCCCCAAGGTACGAGACACCTCTATTCGCATCATGCGACCATTGCTGCATCCTGATCCTGTTAACACATCTAGAGATGAGAATGCACGATACCCTTTTACTCTCATGGAGGAGACACCGTTGGCTTAGAGGTAACTTCACTTACACTACATCATATGGCTGATCTACATATTGCTTCTTATAATGTCAAAGGCTTCCACTCCCCTTCCAAGAGGAGTCAGGTTTTTGCCGTTCTAAGGAAAGCCAAGGCCGAAGTGGTGTTCCTCCAAGAGACGCACTTTCGTTTTAATCGCTACCCCAACATGCAGTACTCCTATTATTCTGATTGGTATCACTGTGGAGGTAACTCCTCTGCGTCGAGAGGGGTGAGCATAGGTTTCCACAAAAAGATCCCATTCAAGCTGGCCGACCAAGTACTTGACCCAGAGGGAAGGTATATGCTGATTAAGGGATCCATTGGCCAACAAATTTACACTTTCATTAACATCTACGGTCCTAACTCCAACCAATCCCAATGGATAGCCAATTTAGTCCCAATTATCAACCCTTTTAGAGAAGGGATTGTGATAGTGGGAGGAGACCTGAACATTGCCTTATTCCCACAACTCGACATATCTTCACACAGGTCATCCCACTCTGGCAAATCCCTCAAATTTGTCAGGAAAACCCTCTGGGACCTTCACTTGGTTGACTCCTGGCGCTCCCTTCACCCCAATGTCCTTGACTACACCTTCTACTCTCCAGTCCACGGCACATATCACCGGCTGGACTACCTTTTTATCTCTAAGGAACATCTCCATCTATGTAGCGCAGCGTCAATAGGCTCCATTCACTTGTCTGACCATTCCCCTATATTTATTAAGGTTCTAGCCCCCGCTAAAAATCCTACATGTTTTAATTGGCGATTAAATGAGACCCTGTTAGGCTCCCAAGATTTAGTAGACCAAGTCTCCAAACACCTAGCAGACTATTTCTCTTTGAATGAAGGCACAGACATCTCTTTTAACACCCTCTGGGACGCCCATAAACCGGTTATTAGGGGTCATTTTATTAATATTGGGTCCTATAGGAAAAAATTACAAGAAAAAACCATAGACGAAGTCCTGAAAAAGATACAGAGTCTTGAGTCTTGCCATAAATCTTCCCCCACTGAATCCCAGTTAAGAGAACTTTCTGAATACAGAGCGAAACTTAAATCTCTTCTATCATCTAAAGCAGGTAAATACTTCATGAGCATGCAACATAAGTTTTTTGCTCACGGAGATAAGGCCACTAAATTTCTGATGAGTAGAATCAGGGGTAGGAGGTCCTCTAATTATGTCCATCAGTTATCTTCTCCTGGTGGTAAGCCGATCTTTTCCATTACTCAGATTGCTGCTCAATTCCGGGAATACTATAATAATTTATATAACCTTTCCCCCCTGATTCTACTGACAAAAGAATGTCTGTTATAGAAAGTTTCTTAGATTCATCCAAAGTGCCTCATCTCTCCCCCGAGCAGAAATTAAAGCTAGAAGCCCCCTTCACCACCCTGGAACTCAAGAACGCTGTGTTACAAATGCCTGTAGGAAAGAGTCCAGGCCCAGACGGGCTTCCACTCTCATATTATAAGACCTTTCAGAACCTCCTCCTCCCTCATCTCTTGAAGGTCTGCAATCAGTCTCTCCTAGGCAGCCCACTCTCCAGAGACATGACGGTGGCGCATATCTCCCTTATACCAAAAGAAGGGAAAGACCCCAAACAATGTTCCAACTACAGGCCCATATCCCTCCTAAACATAGACCTCAAGCTCCTAGCCAAGATGTTAGCCAATAGGCTTGCCGTCCTTCTCCCCCTTCTCATACATGGAGATCAGGTTGGCTTCATCCGGGCCAGAGAAGGCAAAGACAACACTTCCAGAGTGATTAATGTCCTCTGTCATGCCAAAAGGCTTTCTTCCCCCCTACTTCTCCTTAGTACAGACGCGGAGAAAGCATTTGATAGGGTTAATTGGCAATACCTAAAACACACTCTGCTTAAGTTTGGCCTCCCTGACCCCTTTGCAAGGGCAACCTTTGCCATGTATGAGCAGGCGTCAGCTAGGGTACAGGTTAACGGAAGCTTATCTGCCCCATTCTCGATAAGCAATGGGACAAGACAAGGCTGCCCCCTTTCACCCCTCCTATTTATCTTGGCATTAGAACCGCTTCTTGCTGGCATTAGGCGAGATGAGGAGATTTCAGGTCTATGTTTGGGAGGCAGGGAGCAGAAAGCTGCAGCATTTGCCGACGATGTTTTTATGATGACGACTAACCCTAAAACTTCTCTACCACGGATTCAAACCCACCTGAATAGTTTCAGCTTAGCCTCGGACTTCAAAATCAATGCAAGCAAATCTCTGGTCCTATGCAGGGGAATTCCCCAATCCACAAAGAACGAGTTGATGAGAGACTCACCTTTTAACTGGTCTTCACCTACCATTACATATTTAGGGGTCAAACTCAGTCCAAACATACACAACCTTTTTTCTCATAACTATATCCCCCTAAGAAAATCCATATTTGAGGCCATTGACAAACTGGCACAATCCAACCCAACTCTTTCTTGGTTCGGCTGCAAGAATCTCCTTGCATCACTAATCCTCCCTCGACTAACCTATTTACAACAGGTATTACCTATCCCTGTTCCCAAACAATATTACGTGCAAATTACCAAAAAGTTTAGAACTTTTATCTGGAACAGCAAAAAAGCGAGACTGTCGTATTCCCTACTCACTAGGCCTAGACATGCAGGAGGGATTGGAATGCCTAACCCCGAAACTTATGGTAGGGCTATCCTCCTTACCCGAGTGGTGGCCTGGTTGCGGCCTTCCCCGCACTCTCTCTCAGAGAGATATGATAGGGATATCTTGAAGAAATCCCCCAGGGCCCTGCTCCTTGGCTCTCAAATGGTTTTCCCAGGACAATACTCCCATTACCCAATAATAAAAGCTACATTAGAAGCCTGGAAATGGTTCTCGCACTTCTCTGTTCCATTCCCCTCTCCCCTCCTGACAGTAAAGGATATTGTTGATACAGCTCCTTCCCCCATAAGATCTGCGACCTCCCAAGGGCTCAAGTCTTCCTCCATACATATTAACACCTTGGCACTCCCCTCGGGAGAGTGGATGGATCATCAAACAACGAATGCTCTTTTAAACCCCCATCCTTGTGATATCTTCACTATCGTGTATATTAGAGCTTATCTGAAACAACATATAAATATAGGGGATTTGTCTCGCCCCACGGTGTGGTTTGAGTCGATTATCTCTCACCACTCCACCCCTAGGAAGCTCATATCGTTGATTTATAGCAGACTTTGCTCGCCTCCTATGCTTGCTAAACCATCATTTGTTAGTAGTTGGGAAAGAGATCTCAATATTGTGATCCCATTTAATAATCTACCTCGTCTCCTGGGTTCTCCCCATGGTGCCTCCCGCTGCGAATGAATTCAGGAAAATAGCTACAAGATCCTCACTAGATGGTATAATACCCCTGATAAGACATCATTGTACTCTGATTCAGCTTCAGGCGTATGCTGGAGGTGCCACGGGGAGAAGGGAACTTTTTTCCATATATGGTGGACCTGTCCTCTCATTCATAAATGGTGGACAGAGATTTTTGCTCACTCAAACAAAATCTGTGGGACCTCTATCCCAACCTCCCCGCAGCTAGCTCTCCTATCCATCCCCCTAACTGAAAATGCGGCAAAACCGCCATACATATTTGCTCAAATGCTAATGGCTGCACGCCTTTTGCTCCCCAAGCATTGGCTTCAACCCCACGTCCCAACCATAGACCACTGGATCCAAAAAGTGGACCAAATCCATAGGTTCGAGGAGCTTTCTTCTTGGGAGATGCGATCCCATGAAACCTTTCTCAAGAAGTGGCTCCTTTGGTCGGTTTTCAGAAACCCCCAAAAGTCAACTAGACTCCCATCTGACGACACTGTCGTTGTCCCAGGGGATTGACCTCTGCCTTAACAGTTCACCCCCTAGACAGCCTTCTACCTCGGCGGTCACTGGGCAGGTTACATACCCTCTGGGTCTGGCGAACGTACATAAAGAACAGCCCTTCTCACCCCCTATAGACAGTGTCCTGATTAGGGATAAGCATCCTCTTATGCCTGCATGTTTGTCTTATTTCGCTCTGAGATGCTTTGTTCTAGCCTAATAATATGCTCCCTTCTCCCCCACAATTCCACTTTATCTGACTATGTAATACCTATGGTGTATAGAATGTGTGATTTGATCTTATGCAGCATCTGTCGCCAAAATGTAATGTACTTATTTTGGTATCTAGACAGGCCTGCGTGCCTCTACCCTGGTACCTTGCTACCCCTTGTTTATTGTTGGAAAACCAATAAAAATATAAATTAAAAAAATGACTACTGTTGACTGGTCTCAGATGGAGTAGCACCCCCTAGGAATTAATCCCACATTGTGAATTCCTCATCTTCCTGCTCCTGCTCCTCGACGGCTTGATCAATGACAAGACACAATGCATGCTCCAGAAAGAAGGCGTAAGGTATGATGTCACTGATGGCACCTGGGCTGCGAGTGACTAGTTTGGTGATCTCATCAAATGGCCACAGAAGTCTGCATGCGTCGCGCATGAGCCATGCATGACATGTGTGACATTTTGCCCTGTTTCAGCGCGCTCAGCAGATGTCGCACACCACTTTACCAACTGTCATATTGAGTGGGGTTAGCCACTTATCGGCCTGTGACTGCAAAGCTGAAAGGAGTGCAGGACCAGCATGGCTCTTGGCTTCCAGGCAAAACAACCACAGCACAGCATGGCAACGGCTAACCTGGAACATCAAATAGGTTTGGGGGGCGCAGCAGAAGCGGCGGTAGCAGTGGAGAAGGAGGAGTCAGCCAAGGAAGAGATGGAGTAGGAGAAGAGGCAGGCCTGCATGCAATCCGTGGCAGGAACACCAAATCCACATGGGTGCCATGGGTTGCATGCTTGAGAACCGTCAGAAGGTTCACTCAGTGGGCAGTAAAAGTTATGTACCTTCCCTGCCCGTGTTTGCTAGACCACGTGTCTGTCGTCAGATGTATCTTGGCACCGACGCTGTGTGCCAGAGATACATTCACTTGCTGCTGAACGTGGCCATAAAGCTCTGGGATGCCCTTCTGGGAGAAAATGTTACTTCCGGGGACCTTCCATTGCGGTGTGCCAAAGGCCACAAATTTTCTAAAGCCCTCAGAGTCCACCAGTTTATATGGCAATGGTTGGAGGGCTAGCAGTTCCGAAAAGCCAGCGGTCAGCCGTTGGGCAAGAGGGTTATCTGGCATCATCATCATCTTTTTACGCTCTAACATTTGGGCCACGGAAGCTTGCCTTTTGCCAGATGAACGCAACCACGTCACGGTGGAAGGTGGAGTGAAGGACAAATGGGGGAAGAGAGGAGAAGGACAAGAGGCAGGACGTGGAGCACCGGGAGTGTGGCTTGGTGGTTTCTGACGGCGTTGCTCCCATTGGGCTCGGTGATGAGAGGCCAGGTGCCTTCTTAAGGCAGTCTTCCCTAGGTGAGTGTTGGGCTTTTGGAGACTTATGCATTGACAGCACAGGCTGCAGATGGCAACACTATTGTCAGCATCGGACACGTTAAAACAAGCCCACATTGCAGAGCCATGTGCTTGCGTCCTGGGAGAGTCAGATGTGACCGTGCATGGTGGATGGCTCGCTTTAGAAACATTTGTAGTCTGCTTTTTGCCTTCTGTGCACTTAGGGTTCTGCCTGCTTCTCCTAGTTCTACCCCCTATCTGCTGCTCCATCTCTCCCTCTGAACTCCCCTCCTCTTCCTCTCTTGTGGGCACCCACGTGACACATCATCATTGTGACCTTTGCCACCACTGACATTAGAGATCTCGGAGTAGGCAGCAACAGCGGGGACCTCCGTCTTCAGGGCACCGGCGGTCGTTGCTACCTCCTCTTCCTGATCCCATGCCAAGAACTCTGACTTGAGTGGAGGGGCTATGGTGGTGGTGGTGCTGTCTTTGGGGGTGCACACAGCAGAGAGTGAGGAGGGTCCAGATCCAGAGGATGAGGAGGATGCAGAAGCAGAAGGCTAAGTGAGCCACTCAACCAACTCTGGTGCGGCCTTTGAAGTTATCACACGCGCCTTCTCCAACTTCCCACTTAGGCTCCGGCCTGATGCACCTGCCCAACCCCTACCACACCTGCGGAATGGCCTGCCTCTTCCTCTGCCTGTCATTTTAAAAATGAACCTGTGGCAAAAGTCCCTATAGAAGAGCAGTATTTGTGGAAGCAGGTGTATAACACCCTTGCTTCAATCACTTTTTAGGGGGGCCACTGGTATATCCCAACAGTAGAAATTATTTGTTCCAATAGCGTTTGTCCCTATCTGTAGCTGCAGTAATGCAGCAGAACCGCACACAACTGCTGCACAATACAAATGTACTATAATATACTTTCTATGTTAGAAAGTATATTATAAGTATATAACACCCCTCAGTAAGTCACACCTATCGATAGCACACCTATACCAGTCCTTAAAATGACTTTTGTGGCCCTATTAGCTAGCGTTTGGTGTCCCTAACAGTCTGTCCCTGCTCCAACAGCAACCTCTCCCTACACTGGCAAAAGACTGAATGTAAAATGGCGGCCAGATCGGTTATATTTATAAGGTAGGGGGTATGTCCATGTGCTGAAATGTCTCAATTGGCTGTCCTGTCTCACCTGATGGATGTGTCATGGGTCAAAGTTCGGCACAATGCAAAATAATATGGCGCGCGCAAATACAGCCATATGTTCGCATGTTCGGCAAATCGCAAAAGAACAAAGTTCGCCGCAAAACAACTGCCGGGCGAACCGCAATGCCATCTTTAGTAACAAGTTTCCTTCAGTAACAGGAAGTCTTCTTCTATTCCGGAGGTATCCAATCACTGGAGATGAAGTGGAATAAGTGTGTTGAGGACTAGGGGGATTACACTGAAAAGTAGTAAGTTCAATGTTGTTTTCATATTCAGGTAGATAACTTATTGAACACCCCTCATAGAAGTGTTTTTGGTTGACCCATAATCCAATTTTCTCATACAGTATGGAGACAACTATTGCTTGTTTTATTCTAGATCAGTTATGGGGCAAGAGATCCTCTTCTAAGTGATAAAAAGCTTTACCCAAATATTTTTCGAACAGTCCCCGATGACAAGATACAATATTCAGCATTTGTAAAGCTACTGGAGAGGTTCCAGTGGAACTGGGTTGGGATCATCACATCAGATGATGACAGTGGACGGCAGGAGTTACAGCAGTTAATCAAGAAGTTTACACATCATCGGATTTGTGTGGAGTTCAGCATCTTCATATCTGAGCATACTTATGAGCATGTCCCAGTATCTTTACAGACATCGTCCACTGATGTTATTATTATTTGTGGCACCTATAGTGCGACTTACATCAAGTTTTTGTACAATGCAGTTTATGTTCTGAGTAACAAGACTCTCATTCTTCCAATTTCATGGTCACTTGCTACAGAGCTCGTACATTATACAGAAGGTGGAGCTCCTGCTAATTGCAGTTTGGTGTTTTCACCCTTTAAATACAGGATTACTGGGATGCAGGAGTATTTTTCTAAAGCAGAATATCCTAATCAACCTTCTGATCCGTTGTTGGAAGATATTTGGATGGCTGCATTTCATTGTTTTTCAAGAAATAAATTAAAGAACCTGCTTATTCCAAGAACATATACCTTTCCTTTCCATAACTGCTCAGGAGAGGAGCAATTTCCAGATTATTTCTTGGATTTTCCTGACGACTTAACCCCTTTTCAAGTGTACATGGCAGTCTTACTGATGGCTCGGGCTTTACATAATGTAGATATGGCTCTTCATAATCATGGGAAACACAGTATTTCAGGAGGTGACTATAAATACAAGGTGAGCGGGATACGCTGAGTGCGTGTATAACATCCATGACTGAAGGAACCATCTATATCTCTTATATGTATATAAAAATTTGTTTCTGTCTGGATGTTCTTTATGATCGACCAAATGACTGGACCGATCACCAAATTTGGCACACAGGTACATCAGGTGTCCGGGAAAGTTTTAGACCGGGTTCCTGAGATATTCCCCAAAAATGACCTGATAGGAGAAAGGATTGTGCTGCAAGAGAGTTTTTTTTTTTTTTTTAAAGTTCCTATTATTTTCTCTTTCTTACATTCGGAAAATCTTCAGTTAGATGGACCACATTCAATCATAGCAATTCAACAGATGCATGGAAACCTAAAATGCAGTGAAAAAAACACACTATGGTGTAGTATGTTCAGACACCAGTCGAATCAGATGTATGCTGCCCATTGTTTTTAACACGATTTTATTCCTGTGTTTTTTGTAAGTACAATAAACCCTTTTCAATTGCAACCACTGGTACGTACTTCACCATCTTTGCGCCTTCCTTCCTTTTTTGAGCCTTATGGAAGTGTGAGACGGGTGATATCTTGGAGTGACGCTCTCTTGGTAGGATCCTAGTTCAGACAAAGATCTTCTGAATTGACAGCTTTTGGGCCTGACCTGCCCCACAACCTGAGCTCCTTGACTGAAGACACACCGATCTCTTTCTATGCGCATTACAAGTGATCCTTGTGAGTATATCGCATACATCTGATGCGACTGGTGTCTGAACATACTACACCATAGTGCGTTTTTTTTCCACTGCATTTTAGGTTTCCATGCATCTGTTGAATTGCTATGATTGAATGTGGTCCATCTAACTGAAGATTTTCCGAATGTAAGAAAGAGAAAATAATAGGAACTTAAAAAAAAAAAAACTCTCTTGCAGCGCAATCCTTTCTCCTATCACTTTATCTAACAGACTTTTACCCACATTGTCTTGGGATCTGCAGCGCTTGAGTGGACCGATTTCTTATACAGAGACTTTGTGTTTTTATTCCAAAAAAATGACCTGCATTAGACAATACTAGCCTGTAAGTCTTTCTCTTCACACCCCAACCGATATACACGGTCACATATCCCTTATCAGCCAATAGAAGCTCGCAGGCCCTTAGTCTCCACATACACACAATTTTACTCCAGGTTTCCATAACAACCCAGCCATTTTCTTCACTGCTATAGATCAGCTTTAGGCTAGGGCTACAGAACTTCAATAAGTCGCACAACACATAGGTCACAACTACGCTGCTACATGCATCCATCTTGGATGAATTTTTTGTGACCGTCATGTCGAAGTTGCAGCATGTCGCAGTCCGACACCATAGCCTATCATTATAAAAATGGTTACGACAAAATGTTGCGTGACACAAGTCATCATGTAGCCCTAGCCTTGAAGGGGCAGGCCGCTGTGGAGGTCACTGTTAAAGGGACGGGTACTGTGGAGGTCACTGTTAAGGGGGCAGGGGCCACTATTAAAGGGGCAGTGTCACAGTGTGGTGTGGGGAAAACGCTCCACATTAAACACAGGAGGAAGGGGGAAAGTGACTAGGCCTGGAATCTAGGGAATGGGGAATGGTCACCACCTAGTGAGTCCCTAATCGGTGCCCTGACTGCTAACAGTATAAACAAA
The DNA here is from genome assembly GCF_014858855.1 of Bufo gargarizans. Lineage (NCBI taxonomy): Eukaryota > Metazoa > Chordata > Amphibia > Anura > Bufonidae > Bufo > Bufo gargarizans. The sequence goes on along the minus strand of NC_058080.1, from coordinate 24,994,334 downwards.
CCTCGATGGTAGGGATATTCATATGCTGGAACCTAAGCCCAATCTCACCCTAACTGGGCCATACAGACAGGGAAAGGACACGGATGACCTATTCCTTCCCAGATGAAGGAATAGGAGACCCCCTCAGGCCTAATATCTGCAGGGAAGGGAAATATAACAAACAAATTACAAAAGGAAGAAAGGACTTAACTTCAAGTAGAAAAACTGCAGCACCATGGAGCTCAGCAGAGCTCCAACAAACAGCTAACTTGAAGTCCAGGGAATGAATCTATAAACCGCACCCCACAGAGGGAGAGACGGAAATAAATAGGCAGGGTCAAATGACCACACACACAACACCTGAAGCAAGGGGTGTGGCCATCACAAAAAAAAAAATAAAAATTGATCCACAAGGATCTCCTGTCACCCGTCACGGAGATGTTCGTGACAGGCAGCTGCTGTGGAGGTCACTGTTAAGGCAGCAGGGTACTGTGAGGTCACTGTTAAGGGAGCGGGGTACTGTGGAGGTCACTGTTAATGGACCGGCGTACTGTGGCAGTCACTTTTAAAGGGGCGGGTGCTGTGGAGGTCTATGTTAAGGGGGCAGGGAACAGTGGAGGTTACAGATAAGGGGACGGTCCCCTATGAAGGTCAGTGTTAAGGGGTGGGGTTCTATATAGGTCACTGTTAAAGGGGCGGGCCCTTGAGGAGGTCAATATCAAGGGAGTAGGGCTGTTGTAGAGGTCCCATTTTAAGGAGGCAGGGTACTGTAGAGGTCACTGTTATGGGGGATACTGTTGATGTCTTTTAACTAGGGTTGAGCGAACCCAAACTGTAAAGTTCGGGGTCATACCGAACTTTAGGATTTTTGGACCCTGGATCTGAACCCGAACATTTCAGTAAAAGTTCGGGTTCGGGTAAGGTGTTCAGCGTAAGGTGTTCAGCTCCCAGTTCTAGAGATCCCAAATCAGGACCCTGTCTCGGTTGAGACCAGAGAACCTTCCCAGCCTGAGCCTTCAGCCTCAGCTGGTTGACAAGCAAGCAGCCATCTCCAGCCTCCAGGAAGAAGCATTCCCTGTGAGCCAAGCTGTGGGTACATATCCAGACACCAGGAGAAGCCAAATTCCTTCTCAGCTAGTCAGGCCCACACCAAGCAGAAGATAGACAGAGCAGAAGATAGATACCTGCCATATTCTCCAGGCATATGATCAGAAGCAGAAGAGATCTTGAACCCTGCCACATATTGCTAATACCTGCTGGGACATAGATGACTACTGCTGTAACTCGTATAGATTTATGCTGCATTAAGTAAAGACAAGTTGGATTATATCATAAGTCTGGATCTCATTTACTGCTTCCAAGTTCCTCAATTACTCCTACTAGCAAAGCACTCAATTTATTGCAAGTGAGCCAGGATCCAGGAGTCCAGCCATACCAAGGTAGGAGACACCGTTGACATTACTCAGAGACATTATCCCCCCTGGCATTCCTCACCTGGTACGTGAGTTGCAACACCTTAAAGGGAATCTGTCACCTGCTTTTACCATTTTAAGCTGTCACCATCGCTATGTTCACTAAAGTACCTTATTTCCAGCAGTCTTCTTTTTACTTTATTTCGTTTTGTAGTTTTGATATAAAAGCGCTTTTTATGTTATGCTAATGAGGCTCCAAGGTGCCTAGAGGGGCGTTTTTTTCACTCTCCGGTGCCCAGTGACGCCCCCCTGCAGTGCCCAAGAACGCCTCCTGATCCTCAAATAACCTCCCACAGCCCGGCAAACGGTTCCGCCCCCTCCCCACGTCATAGTCTACCTTATAGAAATGCCCTGTCCTTCTTCCTGTCTGCTGCCAGAAAACTCGCGCAGGCGCAGTACCGCCTGCGGCCTGTGCCTGCGCGATCATCAACGTCCTGATGGCAACAGCGCTCAGGTTACATCACTGGGCTCGGCGCATGCCCAGTAAGACTTTTGAGGCTGTTGCCCTCAGGAGGTTGAAGATCGCGCAGGCGCAGGCCGCAGGTGGTACTGCGCCTGCGCAAGTTTTCTGGCCGCAGACAGGAAGAAGGACGGGGCATTTCTATAAGTAGACCATGACGTGGGGAGGGGGTGGAACCGTTTGCCGGGCTGTGGGAGGTTATTTGAGGATCAGGAGGCGTTCTTGGGCACTGCAGGGGGGCGTCACTGGGCAGAGTTGGCACCTGCAGCCGATGTCCATCAGTCTTTCACCTCACCACCTTGCAAATCAGCCAAGCAGTCTGGTAACATCCCAAACTAAGTGCCAATAAAGCGCTGGGTGTGCGCTGCAGCATTCAAGAAGTTAATTTGACATTGTGGAAATTTGCCATATTCATTTTAAAATGGCGCTTCATCTCCATGCCCAGAAACAAAGGAGTAAAGGAACGCCTCTCAAGAGCGCGAAAATGAAGAATACGCCCCCCAGAAGCGGGAACATCTAGTAACACCCCTTACAGAAAGGCGCGAAGATGTCGAATACGCCCCTTCAGGAGCGGGAAAAATAGAGGCCGTCCTCCATGAACTTGCCCGAGGTGATAAAGACTCCACCCTCTGCGCCCCTCCCTGAGTTCTGGCAATCAGTGTGTTCCGGAGAACAGCAAGCATGGCCTACCCGCGTCCCAGGTGAAACGAAATGTCCATCGGCAGGGAGCCTGTTTACCCAGAACAGCCGCTGGAGATCCATGTCTCCCAGCTATTGCAGAGACGTGGACCATCAATCTTTGGTACCAGGCCGGAAGCAGTGGATCCTTCCGTGCCCAAAGACCCAGCATCACCTACTCTGTCCAGCATCCCAGAGGAGTCGGAGAAGGCCACCGCTGAGGCCCCGATCCCTGATGTGAAAAGCCAGGAGTCGTTCAAGTTCACAGAGGCCGTGGAAGAAGACGTGCCCACCGGAATGGAAGTTGACGTCGAGCCATCCACCGCAGAGGCCGGCATCTAGTCTGTGGCGCAGACGAAGATGTAGCCTCAGGATCGTGACTAGGGGACACCGGAACCGGCTGTCCGGCCGCGACAACAGGTAGGAGCAACCCCGCTCCCTGAGGCCCAGGCCCGGTCCGTGTCCACCCCACTGCCACGTCCAGAGACCCCGATACCTGCCGTCAGGCCCAGGCCTGCACCGCGTCCCGCGACACCCGGACCCGGACGTCACCGGACCCCCAACCTGCACCGCTGTCTGTGCATCCTGGTGCGGCGGAGGTGGCTCCGCAGCCTGAACCCAGATGTCCCGCATGAGATCACTGCTTTCGCCCAGACTGCATGGGAATATAAGTCAGCGGTCGAGGAATGGGTGAAGCAGGTAATTGATGATCCCCAACCGGGAGACCCCAAGTTGTCCAGGAGGACCGGAACCGTCCTATGGTTCTCGGTGGAGAGAGGAGTGGGATTCCTCCAGGACAATTATTCCGGGACTGAGGTATTTGTGGGCCGCCGGTCCGTGAAACGCCACTATCTGCCCCAGGAAAGGCATAATCTATATGTGGGGGATCAGGTGGAGTATACCCCCATGAGGTCCATGCAGGGACTCTTTGCTGCGGGAGTCACACTGTTGCAGTAGCCACTCTCCCCTGCCGTCACCCCAGAGACCTGGCAGGAGGATCCAGGCTCTGCGGGCAGGACCCGTTGTCTACAGGAGACCCTGGATGGCCGCCTACTATTCAGAGAAAAGGCGCAACCTGCCCCTGCACCTTTGATTCCAGATTTGTTACCGCCACCAACCCTGAAAGTAGGGCAAATACAAACCGGATTCCAAAAAAGTTGGGACACTAAACAAAGTGTGAATAAAAACTGAATGCAATGATGTGGAGATGGCAAATGTCAATATTTTATTTGTAATAGAACGTAGATGACAGATCAAACGTTTAATCCGAGTAAATGTATCATTTTAAAGGAAAAATATGTTGATTCAAATTTTCACGGTGTCAACAAATCCCCAAAAAGTTGGGACAAGTAGCAATAAGAGGCTGGAAAAAGTAAATTTGAGCATAACGAAGAGCTGGAAGACCAATTAACACTAATTAGGTCAATTGGCAACATGATTGGGTATAAAAAGAGCTTCTCAGAGTGGCAGTGTCTCTCAGAAGCCAAGATGGGTAGAGGATAGTGGAGCAATATCAGAAAGGTGTTACCCAGCGAAAAATTGCATCTATCATCATCAACTGTGCATAACATCATCCGAAGATTCAGAGAATCTGGAATAATCTCTGTGTGTAAGGGTCAAGGCCGTAAAACCATACTGGATGCCCGTGATCTCCGGGCCCTTAAACGACACTGCACCACAAACAGGAATGCTACTGTAAAGGAAATCACAGAATGGGCTCAGGAATACTTCCAGAAACCATTGTCAGTGAACACAATCCACCGTGCCATCCGCCGTTGCCAGCTGAAACTCTACAGTGCAAAGAAGAAGCCATTTCTAAGCAAGATCCACAAGCTCAGGCGTTTTCACTGGGCCAGGGATCATTTAAAATGGAGTGTGGCAAAATAGAAGACTGTTCTGTGGTCAGACGAGTCACGATTCGAAGTTCTTTTTGGAAATCTGGGACGCCATGTCATCCGGACCAAAGAGGACAAGGACAACCCAAGTTGTTATCAACGCTTAGTTCAGAAGCCTGCATCTCTGATGGTATGGGGTTGCATGAGTGCGTGTGGCATGGGCAGCTTGCATGTCTGGAAAGGCACCATCAATGCAGAAAAATATATTCAGGTTCTAGAACAACATATGCTCCCATCCAGACGTCATCTCTTTCAGGGAAGACCCTGCATTTTTCAACAAGATAATGCCAGACCACATTCTGCATCAATCTCAACATCATGGCTGCGTAGGAGAAGGATCCGGGTACTGAAATGGCCAGTCTGCAGTCCAGATCTTTCACCTATAGAAAACATTTGGCGCATCATAAAGAGGAAGGTGCAACAAAGAAGGCCCAAGACGATTGAACAGTTAGAGGCCTGTAGATCAGAATACAGTAAGATGTCGCACTAGGAGAAATGGACACCACCAGATGCACCTGTAAAATTGAGACCACTCGCTCAATAAAATGGATAAATAGTAATTGAATAAATTACAGGGCACAATAAATAACCGTGACCATGTGGTTGGAACAAATAAAAGCTTTATTGCTTAAACATATAAAAATTGCTATAAAATTACTAAAATGCAACAACCATGTACATTACATATATATATTATACAATAAAAGATCAAAGAAATCGGTAAAAGCGGTGGCAGTGTTCTAACCTAGCATAAAAAGTCCACTAGATATTTGATAATTCGATAATTAAGGATGCAAATAATCGAGTTGTACCATCCGATATTTGTGAATAGCTTAATAGTGGAAGTACCTGAGTATCGATGTATTTGAGACCAAGGATAAATGTCCCACAATTAATTTTGACGGTGTCCCGCCGGAGCAGAGTGGGTAGCGGCGTCCCTCTACAAAGTTACTTGCAATTAATAGTCAGTTACCTTATATTCGATTGAGGTGTTTCATCGAGACCTTGAGGATCCCTCACTCCACCAAATGTGCCTGTAATTCGTACAGCACTTGTTTAATCGGGAGATTAAAGACGGCTCTGCAGATCGATTTTTCTTCGCTGCTTGGGCCGTTGAATCTCGACCTTTGAGTACAAGTTACGCAGTGGTGTTATAGCAGAGACTTTCGTCGGTATATGGTCCACCTCTAGTTCATTAAGGTAATCGATTGTAGGTACTTGGGTCTTTCGTCTTTCGGTACAAAGATGGGGGTGTAGCACCAGACGCGTTTCGGGGTCCAACGTTCTTACCCCTTCCTCAGTTAGAGGCCTGTATTAGACAAGAATGGGAGAGCATTCCTATTTCTAAACTTGAGAAACTGGGCTCCTCGGTCCCCAGACGTCTGTTGAGTGTTGTAAAAAGAAGGGGAGATGCCACACAGTGGTGAAAATGGCCTTGTCCCAACTTTTTGGGGATTTTTTGCCACCATGAAATTCTGATTTAACATATTTTTCCCTTAAAATGGTACATTTTCTCAGTTTAAACTTTTGTTCCGTGATTTATGTTCTATTCTGAATAAAATATTAGAAGTTGGCATCTCCACATCATTGCATTCAGTTTTTATTCACGATTTGTATAGTGTCCCAACTTTTTGGAATCCGGTTTGTAAATAACAGTGTCTTGACATTCAACCCCAAGGTGCAGCCATGTTTCATGCCTCCCTATGTGCTTCCTTGGAAGCAACCACAACAGCCCCAGGGCACTGTTTCAGCTCTCCCTGAGCCTTTGAAGCCAGAAATTCTGCCACTACCTGCACCGGCTGTGGATCCCGGTTTGCAGAGTGTCACTACAGCTTTGTCCAGGCTGTCTGCGCAGTCTATCCCTACTGTCACCGGTAGAGGGCGGTGGCGTACTACTACCAACGCTACCCTGTGCTATCATGAGAGGCAGGAGTTACCTCTGATGAGCTTCAGCAGCTCCAGTAGTGACGAGGAGCTGGACACCTACCTGTAAGGTGTCCCCACTACAGAAAAATAATATCAGTGACATTGTTTGGGAGCCACTCCATGGACTGATTGCTTGACGGGTGAGGACCTGTTTGGTAGTTTTAGTGTGTTTTAACTGTTTTGTTCAAGGTTGCCAGTGTTTGTCCTCATCCAGATGGTCATGTCCCCCCATCTCCAAGTTAACTGTTTTATCCCCTTTCTCAGGTTGCTTGATAGCCTTTGAGGCTATCATTATAGCCACTTACTTAAAGTGTGCCTTTTTAACAGCTCTTGTTCTCTTCCCCCTTGTACAGACTAGGGACATTGAATACTAATGGCCTACACTCGGTGATATATACACATAGGTACCCAAGGGGTAAGTCCAGGCATATCCAGTTACACAGGTACCCCTGCTGCTTCGGGAATCGTTAGAAGCCCTAGGCTGCTCCTTCCCGCTTGTTTTATGTTCCGGATTGTTCCCATCCGGAGGTGTCTCATTTCCAGGAGCGCACAGGATTAAAGATCCTCCTCCTGTGACTAGCCAGAAGACATGGAGACGATAGATACCTTCCCTTCTGAGCTTTTGCCTAAGGTAAGGCGCCTCAAACCTTAGAGCCACTACTTAGCTTCCTCATAGACATCATAGTGATCGTGCTACAAGCCAAATTTCTTCAGGCTATGGTGCAGGGAAGGTAATACAGGATAAAGCCACCCTTCTATTTGCGGGCTTTGCATTACACAATGGTGGGATTACGGAGTAAAGACACCTCCATTCTTTCTTTGGTATTGGTGGACAATACCCCAAAAGTCAATCAGTAATGTTTGCTTAGTGCAGTGTTAGGTTACCTGGTTATACTAAGGTAAGGAAACTGTGTGTTGGACACCTTATTGTAGCGGGCAGGAACCTCGAGGAAACTGTTATATGTCTTGTCTTTGTTTGTCATTATATGTAATTCATGCAGCACTTTGTATTATATTGGGTACCCAGAGCTTATTCCTCACCCGCCTATCTTGCGCCGAGGACGGCTTATCTTAAAGTAACGGGGTATGTAACATCCCAGAGTATGTCACTAAAACTCTGTCACCCTGCTACATGATGTTAAAGTATAAATGTGTTATCATCTTGTGTAATCTAACATTACATTTGCATTATCTGATTTTCCTAGGACTGTTTCATGTAAATTGCTGTAATTATTCATGTACACCAGTAGGTGGCGGCAATATATAGGCAGTCTATAGGACAGTTTAGTATATCTAGACCAGAATAGTCCATTCCAGTCTAGGCTCCCCTGTATGAGCAGAAGTGGGACATTCCCATGCCCTGTATCATGAGGAGGAGTAGGAAGTCTAGTGAGTGTACCAGCCACCCATGTTGGGGTAGGTTGTGTTGATAGGAGCTCCCAGTTACAGGGATCTTACCCTGGATCCAACCTCGGCTGAGGTTCAAGATCCATCTTCCCAGCCTGAGTCATCTACCTCAGCTGGACGACCAGAGAAGCAGCATCCACAGAACAATAGATCTCCAGGAAGACACCACCATACCCTGCGAGCAGTCCTGTGAGTACAGATCCCAAGACCAGGAGAAGATAAGTACCTCCTCAGCTAGTCAGGCCCAAACTAAGCAGACTACAGACAGAGCAGAAGACAGATACCTGCCAGATCTATAGGCGTATGTACCAGAAGCAGATTAGATATAAATTCCTGCCACATATTGCCAAAACCTGCTGGGACCCAAGTCATGCAGCAGTCTCTTCTGCTTTTTGATGACTCTGTTAGCAGGGTTTCCCAGGGCCATCCACCTATTCCCTGCCCCAGAAGTGGAAGAGATAGAGTGTATCGATGCCCAACCACTTATCTTTCAAGATGAGTACATGGGAGGACCAATGCAGCACGTTTTGGATGATGACGAAACACAGGTGCCAACTGCTGGCAGACCGACAAGGAGGGCAGGGGTGAAAACTGGGTGGAAGATGATGTGGAGGACGATGAGGTCCTCGACCTCACATGGAATCAAGGTCATGCGAGTGACCTATGTAGATCTGAGGAACAGGCGGTGGTCGCACAGAGCCACAATCACAGCAGAAGAGGGTGCAGGGTGCAAAAGCGGAGCGGCCGTCCTCTAGATAGTACGCCTGCTACTGCCCACAGCAGCAAGGGACCGAGCACACCAAAGCCAGCTCCAAGGAGTTCCCTGGCGTGGCAGTTCTTCAGACAATGTGCTGATGACAAGACATGAGTGGTTTGCACGCTGTGCAATCAGAGCCTGAAGCGAGGCATAAACGTTCTCAACCTGAGCACAAGCTGAATGACCACTCATTTAAGTGCTAATCACTAGCTGCAGTGGAGTAGACACCTCATAAACCAAGAAAGGTCTCTGGCTCCTCCTGCTTCCTCTTCTGCTGCAGTCTCGGCCTCTTCATCCACCTCTGGAATGACAGTGCCACCTGCCACCCCGCAAATAGAGGATCTTCCAGCAACACCACCACCTAGGTCACCAAGCATCTCCACAATGTCACACGGAAGCATTCAGATCTCCATCTCCCAAACACTGGAGAGGAAGAGGAAGTACCCCCCCCTATCCACACGTGATCCCTTGCCCGGATAGTTTTAAAGGCCTTATGGCGGTGGATGTTCCACAATTTGTCGTCCCCAGCAGTCACTACTTTTCCAGGTGATCCATCCCTTCCCTGCACAACCAAGTAGGAGACAAAATCAGGTGTGCACTGCACAATGCCATCTGTGGCAAGTTGCACCTCACTACAGATACGTGGACCAGTAAGCATGGTTAGGGACGTTATATCTCTATAGCAGCACATTGGGTAAATGCAGTGGAGGCTGGGCCAGAGGCGGATAGCAGTTTGGCAGATGTCCTTCCACAACCAAGGATTGCAGGGCGCTTCAGTTTGCCTCCTGTTGCTTCCTTCTCCTACTCCGCTTCCTCACCCTCTATCGGCTCCTCATCCGGTCAGCGTAACACCTTCACCACCAACTTCAGCACAGCCAGGGGTAAACGACAGCAGGCAGTTTTAAAACTTATCTGTTTGGGGGACACACCCCACACCGCACAGGAGCTGTGGTCGGGCCTTGAACAACAGATCAATGAGTGGTTTGTGCCAGTCAGCCTTAAGCCCGGCCTGGTGGTGTGCGATAATGGGCGAAATCTCGTAGGAGATCTGGGACTAGCCGGTGTGACACACATCCCTTGCCTGGCGCATGTGCTGAATTTGGTGGTGCAGAGATTTCTTAAAAATGTCCCTGATATGTCAGAGCTGCTGCATAAATTGTGGGCCATCTGTGCGTGCTTTCGGCGTTCTCACCCTGCTGCTGCTCGCCTGTCAGCGCTGCAGCGTAACTTCGGCCTTCCCGCTCACCGCCTCATATGCCACATGTCCACAAGGTAGAACTCCACCTTGCACATGCTGGCCAGACTGTGCGATCAGCATCAGGCGATAGTGGAGTTTCAGCTGCAGCACGCACGGGTGAGTCGCTCGGTGGAACAGCACCACTTCACCACCAATAACTGGGCCTCCATGCAAGACCTCTGTTTCTTGTTGCGCTGTTTAGAGTACTCCACCAACATAGCCAGTGCCAATAACGCCGTTCTCAGCGTAACTATCCCACTTCTATGCCTCCTTGAAAAAACTCTGCTGGCGATGATGGAAGAGGATGTGGCACAGGAGGAGGAAGAGGGATCATTTTGTAGGGTTTCCGGCCAGTCATTCAAATGGCTCCGAGAGTGGGTTCCTGCACCCACAAATGCCAGGTACACAATTTTCCAGCCAGGGCACAGTTCTGGAGGATGACAAGGTGGAGGATAAGGAGATGGAGGAGGAGGAACCATGTTCACAGCAGGGTGGCACCCAGACCAGCTCATGGCCATCACTGGTGCGTGGCTGGGGGATACAGAGGACACAGACGATACACCTCCCACAGAGTACAGCTTTTCGTTGCACCTGGGCAGCCTGGCACACATGAGCGATTACATGCTGCAGTGTCTCCGCAACGACCGCCGAGTTGACCACATTCTAACTTGTGCTGATTACTGGTTGGGCACGCTGCTGATTGCCCGTTACAAGGACAACGTTCCGTCCTTAATTCCATCAATGGAGCGTGATCGTAAGATGCGTGAGTACAACCGCACGCTGGTAGCTGCACTGCTGGTGGCATTCCCACCTGACAGCGGGGGCACATTGGAAGCACAAGGCGAAGGCAGAGGAAGAGGTCGCCAACGCAGCTGGGGCACCGCCAGCACCTCAGAAGGCAGGGTTAGCATGGCCGAAATGTGGAAAAGCTTTGTCAGCACGCCACAACAACCGGCACCACCAGCTGATAAGAGATGTCGCGTACATAAAATTTTCCGTTCGCGGACAGCGAATGCGAATTTTTGGAAATGTTCGCTAACGGGCGAACTGGGCGAACCGCCATTGACTTCAATGGGCAGGCGAATTTTAAAACCCACAGGGACTCTTTCTGGCCACAATAGTGATGGAAAAGTTGTTTCAAGGGGACTAACACCTGGACTGTGGCATGCTGGAGGGGGATCCATGGCAAAACTCCCATGGAAAATTACATAGTTGACGCAGAGTTGGATTTTAATCCATAAAGGGCATAAATCACCTAACAATACAATTTTTTTTTGAACAACGTGGTTTAAAACATCCAGTGTGTGTATACGATCAGGTATGATGTTGTATCGATCAGGTAGTATAAGGGTTACTCCCGCTTCACAGACATTGACAGACCAAACTCCCCTTTTAATGCACCACAAACCACCGCAAAAAGTCCATTTGCCCAACCGCAAACTTCCCATTTGCACAAGGTTGGATACCAAGCTAGCCATGTCCCGTTGATGTCATTGAAGGTTTCTTCCTCCACCCAGCCACGTACAACACCAAGGGTCCCGTAAAGGTCTAATTGGGGGGATGGTTAAAAAAATGCTGGCTCCCTCCTCTTTGTTTGAATCCACGGTCACTGCGTCTGTGCCGTGCAATTTACTGTCCAACCCGATATGAGTGATATTTTCTATAGTTCTCTCTTCTCATCAGTTTAATCCCTGTTACGTCCCCAATCTGGGGTCCATTTAGTAAATAGATTTTTCGAACGGGGAGATGGTTAAACAATTGCTGGCTCCCTCCTCTTTGTTTGAATCCACGGTCACTGCGTCTGTGCCGTGCAATTTTCTGTCCCACCCGATATGAGTGGTATTTCCTGTAGTTCTCTCTTCTCATCAGTTTAATCCCTGTTGCGTCCCCAATCTGGGGTCCATTTATTAAATAGATATTTCGAACGGGGAGATGGTTAAAAAATTGCTGGCTCCCTCCCCTTTGTTTGAATCCACGCCACGGTCACTGCGTCTGTGCCGTGCAATTTACTGTTACACCCGATATGAGTGGTATTTTCTGTAGTACTATTCTCATCAGTTTAATCCCTGTTACGTCCCATATCAGCTTGGTCGGTCCTCTTACTCTCAAGTTGGGGCACTGCGCGTGCACGGAGCAATGTACTGTGACACCCTATATGAGTGGTGTCTTAACTAGTCCTATTCCTATAAGTTTAATCCCTGTTATGTCCCTTATCCGGGGACGTGTGTCGAATTGATTAACCATTGTCGAATTAACAAACCATTACGACATCCTGGAATAATTTAGTTCTGAGCTTTGTACTTGATTTGCATTGGAATTGTTGGGGATTTTTTAAATTGTCTGCATTATTTCTAATAAACTATTAAGAGACTTTATTATGATTTTTCTTATTTTATGTATTAAAAACCCACCCATACAACTTATAAAAAGATAAATAAAAAAAATTAAGTTTTTTCTATGAAAAAACATCCAGCCGTCCCGATTGCTTTTGGTCTGATCATAATGAAGCAACGGCCTTATCATCTGGGGTGTGGCAATATTGCCACGACACTTATAGAGGTGATGATCGCTTCATTGTGATACGCAAGCCCCTTCACCACAACAAGGTAACGATCACAAAAGGGGAATTGACACTTGTATGTGCCTTTTTTTGTTTTTGCAGCCACAGTGCAGCACCAGAGGCCAGAAAAATTAGGCATGTACACATGCCTGAAAAACAATGTTATTGTTGCAGCCGCTGTTGTAGCAGCGGCCGGAAAAATTTATGTTTTCAAGGCAGAAAGGTGACTAAAACATTGCGGCTTGAACCCTAGTTGGTGGCGGAGAATTCACGAAAGTCTTCCGGTATGCAGACATTAAATACAGCAGGTGGGGACCATTTTGAGGCCAAGGCATGTCAGGCCTTTTGTTAGTTAAACGTTTCCCCTACTGTCAGTCCCTTCGGGATCCATACCTCATTCATCTTAATGAAGGTGAGGTAATCAACACTTTTTTGACCGAGGCGATTTCCTGCTGTACTGAAGGTCCTTTCTGACAGGATACTTGAAACGGGGCAGGGCAGAAGTTCTATCACAAACTGGGATAGCTCAGGCCACAGGTCAAGCCTGCACATCCAGTAGTCAAGAGGTTCATCGCTCCTCAGAGTGTCGATATCTGCAGTTAAGGTGAGGTAGTCTGCCACCTGTCGGTCGAGTCGTTCTCTAAGGCTGGATCCCGAAGGGCTGTGGCGATGTGTAGGACTGAAAAAGCTCTGCATGTCCTCCATTAACAACACATCTGTAAAGCGTCCTGTCCTTGCCGCCGTGGTCATGGTAAGAGGAGGATTACTTTGACCTCTTCCCCAGTTAGAGTCCCGTTGTGCTGTGACATCCCCCTTATAAGCTGTGTAAAGCATATTTTTTTGTTTGGTTTTGAACTGCTGCATCCTTTCTGACTTCCGGTAATTTGGTAACATTTCCGCCACTTTCTGCTTATACCGGGGGTCTAGTAGCATGGCCACCCAGTACAGGTCGTTCTCCTTCATCCTTTTTATACGAGGGTCCCTCAACAGACATGACAGCATGAAAGACCCCATTTGCACAAGGTTGGATGCCGAGCTACTCATTTCCCGTTCCTCCTCCTCACTGATGTCATTGACGGTCTGTTCTTCCCCCCAGCCACGTACAAGACCACGGGTCCCAGATAGGTGACAACAACGAGCACCCTGGGATGCCTGCTGTGGTTGGTTTTCCTCCTCCTCAAAGCCACATTCCTCCTCTGACTCCTCTTCCTCATACTCCTCTTGCAGTGTTGCCGCAGGTCAGGCAAGCGATGATGACAAGGCTGTTTCTGGTGGTGATGGTGACCACAACTCTTCCTCTTCCCGCTCATCTACAGCCTGATCCAGCACTCTTCGCAGGGTACGCTCCAGGAAGAAAACAAGAAAACAAATGGGATGAGGTCGCTGATGGTGCCTTTGGTGCGACTGACTAGGTTTGTCACCTCCTCAAAAGGACGCATGAGCCTACAGGCATTGCGCATGAGCGTCCAGTAACGTGGCAAAAAAATTCCCAGCTCCGCAGAGGCTGTCCTAGCACCCCGGTCATACAAATACTCGTTGACGGCTTTTTCTTGTTGGAGCAGGCGGTCGAACATTAGGAGTGTTGAATTCCAACGTGTCGGGCTGTCGCAAATCAAGCGCCTCACTGGTATGTTGTTTTGGCGCTGAATGTCTGCAAAGTGCGCCATGACCGTGTAGGAACGCCTGAAATGGCCACACACCTTCCTGGCCTGCTTGAGGATGTCCTGTAAGCCTGGGTACTTAGACACAAAGCGTTGTACGATGAGATTCAACACATGTGCCATGCACGGCACATGTGACAACCTGCCCAAATTCAATGCCGCCAACAAATTGCTTCCATTGTCACACACCACTTTGCCGATCTCCAGTTGGTGCGGGATCAGCCACTGATCCAACTGTGCGTTCAGGGCGGACAGGAGTGCTGGTCCGGTGTGGCTCTCTGCTTTCAGGCAAGTCAACCCCAAGACAGCGTGACACTGTCGTATCCGGGATGTGGAATAGCCCCTGGGGAGCTGGGGGGTTCAGTTGATGTGCAGCCAGACACCACAGCAGAAGAGGACTCAGCCAAAGAGGTTATGGAAGAGGATGGAGTAGGAGGAGTAGAGGAGGTGGCAGTAGGCCTGCCTGCAAGTCGTGGCGGTGTCACCAACTCCGCTGCAGAGCCACGCATTCCATGCTTGGCAGCTGTCAGCAGGTTGACCCAATGCGCAGTGTAGGTGATATACCTGCCCTGACCGTGCTTTGAAGACCAGGAATCAGTGGTCAGATGGACCCTTGCCCCAACACTGTATGCCAGAGATGCCATGACTTCCTTTTCAATCACCGAGCAGAGGTTTGGGATTGCCTTATTAAAAAAAAAAATTTGTCCGGGTACCTTCCACTGTGGTGTCCCAATAGCGACAAATTTGTTGAAGGCCTCAGACTCCACCAGCTGGTATGGTAAAAGCTGGCGGGCTAAGAGTTCCGTCAAGCCAGCTGTCAGACGCCGGGCAAGGGGGTGACTCTGTGACATTGGCTTCTTACGCTCAAACATTTCCTTTACAGACACCTGACTGTTGGGCAGATGAGATGGAACTGCTCAAGGTGAGAGGCGGAGTGGCGGGTGGTTGAGAGCGGGCAAGGAGGACAGCAGTGGTTGACGTGGCTGAAGATGCTGGACCAGGAGGAGGATTGTGGCTTTGAGCTTGTGTGCTGCTTCTACTCGTCATCATGTGTTGATCCCATAGGCGTTTGTGATGTGCGATCATGTGCCTTTGCAAAGCAGTTGTACCTAGGTGGGTGTTGGATTTCCCACGACTCAGTTTCTTTTGGCACAGGTTGCAAATGGCATCGCTGTTGTCAGAGGCAGACACACAAAAAAAATGCCACACTGCTGAGCTTTGCAATGACGGCATTCTGGTGGTGGCAACAGCATGCGTTGATTGGCGTGCTGTCTGGCTGACCCCGGGTGCCGATACATGCTGTCTGACTGTGCCACTAGCTCCTTGCGACGACCTCCCCCTGCTTCCAACTCGTCTCCTCCTTCTCTCTGTCTCCCCTTCTGAACTTTCCCCCTCTTCTTCTTCTCTTCGAGCAGTCACCCACGTGGCATCCACGGACACATCGTCATCATCAACCACTTCACTTGTATCTGACACCTCAGCGAAGGAAGCAGCAGCGGGTACAACATCATCATCATCATCACACTGTACGTCCATGTGTGTAATGCTGCCTGACTGAGACATATCCCTGTTATCTACATCCCCTGGCAATAATGGTTGTGCATCACTCATTTCATCCAACTGATGTGTAAATAACTCCTCTGAGGGATCAAGTGAAGCGGCTGTGTTGGCTGTGGTGGTAGTGGTGGTGGTGGCGGCGGGCGGGAGAGTGGTGACCAAAGCTGAGCTGGAGGAGGATGGTGCGTCAAGGTTCTTAGCGGAAGCTGTTGAAGATTGGGTGTCCTGTGTAAGCCAGTCAACTATTTTCTCAGAATTTTTTGGGTTCAGGGTACGTGGCCTCTGAACACTGGACATTATTCCAGGGCCAGTGGAAATCACAGCACCACGAACACGACGGCCCCTGCGGCGTGGCCTGCCTCTGTCTGTCATTTTTTATTAGATAAGTGTTACTATGCGTGCAAGGTACTGTGCCACTCTATATAAGTGGTAGGCAGTGGACACAGTACAATCTGTGTGGGCCTGACACACACGGGCTCGCAAATGTGATTATATCACAGACAAATTTTCAATAGATTATTTTTTTTTTATCTGCAAGGTATTTGAGTGAATGACACCCTGTAACGGTATGAGTGCAGGCCTAGCCACTAGCCAGTGGACACAATACAGTATGTGTGGGGGCCTGACACACACGGGCTTGCAAATGTGATTAGATCACAGAAAAATATTAAATAGATTTTTTTTTTATCTGCAAGGTATTTTCTGTCACACCCTGTATGAATGGTGTGCACACAGTGCTGTCTATGACTGAGCCTGCAGCCTCTCACACACGGGCAGCCAGGCAACTGCAATATATATATATGAAAAAAAAACAAATCAGCACACTGATGTACCAGTCCTGAAAAGGGCTTTTTGGGGTGCTGTCTGGATGCTGTCCTTACAGCAGATGAGTCTGTGGATACAGAACTCTGCCCTAGCTAACGCTTTCCCTATTGAATCAGCAGCAGCAGTACTCTCCCTCCTCTCACTGTGAATGCAGTTTTCAAATGAATCTAAAATGGATGCTGTCCAGGAGGTGGGAGGGTCTGGGAGGGAGGGTCTGCTGCTGATTCACTGGAATGTGTCTGCTGACTGTGAGGTAGAGGGTCAAAGTTTACTCAATGATGATGTATAGGGGGTGGACCGAACATCGCATATGTTCGCCTGCAGCGACGAACGTGAACAAGCTATGTTCGCCAGGAACTATTCGCCGGCGCACTATTCGGGACATCACTACTTGCCACTGGCACATTACCACAGACCGCCAAGGGCACCTCAAACCACCATCTGGCCAGTGTCCCTTACACCAGAGTGTGCCCCAGAGAATCCCTGTGCCATTCTCCTTTTCACTTTTATGCGAGCCTGCCCAGGGACGACATAACCGTGAGTAACCAGAACTGTATTTACCTCGGCCCACCTATTGCTCACACCGTGACCTCACACATAATTCCCCTGCAAGGTCTGGCATGCCGCATTTCCTCCCGTTGGAACTCCACATGTTGGACTGACTCTAAGAGCAGAGGAAGGCCATACATTTTTTCTCGATGATGCAGGCGGACAGAAGCATTTCCCTGTATAACTTGTAACTAGTGGCAGCTCATGCCACCTGCCATTTGCTCAGGCCCTTTGAGGAGGCCACTTCATTTGTCAGTCACAAAATTAAACGACAAGATGAGCAACGTCCTTCCACTCCTTCAGGTCCTGGAGCAGATACTGATAAGTCTGGCAGGGTCAGGGGACAGTAGACGTGGCACCTAAATATCACCGCCACCTGAGCCCTGTCAGGGATGAACTGAAGGAAGAGGAGGAGGAAATTCATGCACAAGCAATTTATATAGAAATGGATGTTTTTTTCTGCACAAGTGACAGGAGAGAAACAGGAAGAGCAGGAGGAGCTAAGGGGGCGATGGGGAGGACTAGGCAGATGACCCTGACACACCATGGCAGTATGCACTGGAGATGGAGGCAGGGAGTCCCTCAGAGTCCCTTGTGCAAATGGCCAGATGCACAGTGAGTTGCATGTAGTGACAGCCGTGTTATCACCATTCAGTAGAGGGATAACTACTGTCTCTCCACCATGTTAGACCCTGACTACCACTCCAAAATTTCGGCCTTTGTTCCACCCAGCAGCAGCAAAACATGGAGTAGAACTTGAACCAGCGGGTGGTGGCATATTTGGGCTGCACCATGCCACCCCATATCCAAAATCCTTTGGACTACTGGCTAGCCAAACTTAATTTGTGGCTGCAACTGTCCCAGTTTGCCCTGGACAAGTTTTCCTGCTGGCCAGTAGTGTGGCATCAGAGAGGGTGTTTAGTGCAACGGGAGGCATAGTTACCTCAAGGAGAACTTGACGTTCCACCAAAAATGTGGAGAGAATGACCTTTGTGAAGAAGAATCAGGTGTGGCTCAGCCAGGATTTTTACACACCAGTACATGATGCATCATATTAGATCATTCTGTTTGCCACATCCAAACTTTGTGAAAAGAGACCTGTTTCTTCTGGACACCTGCTTCACCCACTATTCTGTTACTGCCACTGTTGTTTCCCCCCCCCCACCTTCCCCACTCTGTGACTGAGCCACTGTGTTGAATCCTCATGTGTTTGCCGCCTCACCACTCTGTGACTGACCACTATGTTGACTCCTCATGCGGTTGCCACCTCACCACTTTGTGACTGGACCATTGTTTAAACTCCTCATGTGGTTACCACCCTCCCTACTCTGGGCCACTTTGCTGAATCCTCATGCGTTTGCCACCCTCACCACTACGTATCTGACCACTATGTTGACTTCTCATGAAGTTGCCACCCTCACCAATCTGTAACTGACCATTATGTTGTCCCCTCATGCTGTTACTTTTACTGCCACTGTTGTTGTACCCCACCCTCCCCACTATGTTACTGGACCACTGTGTTGACTCCTCATGCGTTTGCCACCTCAACACTCTTTGACTGGGCCATTGTGTTGACTACTAATGTGTTTGCCACCCTCCCCATAATGTAACTGGACCACTGTGTTGACTCCTCATGCAGTTGCCACCTCACCACTCTGTGACTGGGCCATTGTGTTGACTCTTCATGCTGTTGTCACCCTCCCCACTCTATGGTCCCCACTATTGTCCCTGTTTGGCCTTGTTGAGATCACTATTTATTTTACCCTTCTTCCATCAGAAGGACGGAAAAGTCATTAACACAATGAATCCTGTCTTTGGAGCATCTGTAAGGCCTGTATCACACAGTCCCTATTTTGCATCAGGATATGCTCATGATTTCGAAGCCAATAGCAGGAACGGGTACAAAACACAGAAGACATGCAAACTTTCCAACCACGTGTCATCTCTGTTTTGGATTTAATCCTGTTCTTTTTTGGCCTTAGCAATACTGATGGATTACTGACCAAATGCTGACCATGTGAAGGCGGATGCTCAATAGTCAGGATCCGACTTTTGGGGGTTGTTCTTATTACAGATCAGAAGGAGAGAAAAATAAACAGTGACGTCAAGACAAACTTACTCCTGACACCCTCTCCACTCTGTCATGGAGACACTACTTGTATCAGCGTGTAAAAGAAAAGGTTCTGTAGAAATCTATGTAGAATTAGCTGACGACGGTGTAAAAGGAGTGATCTCTTTTGCTCTATAGTACAATCTTGGGCCACTGCACGGTTCTTTATACCTGACACTAACACTGACCTATAAGGTTAAGCTCACACTTGAGTTTCTGCAATGCACAAGCTCTCTGTAGCTGGGAAATAGCAGATTTTTAACGTGATTTGTCACAAATACAGTGGGATGCAAAAGTTTGGGCAACCTTGTTAATAGTCATGATTTTCCTGTATAAATCGTTGGTTGTTACGATAAAAAATGTCAGTTAGATATATCATATAGGAGACACACGCAGTGATATTTGAGAAGTGAAATGAAGTTTATTGGATTTACAGAAAGTGTGCTATAATTGTTTAAACAAAATTAGGCAGGTGCATAAATTTGGGCACCACAAAAAATAAATGAAATCAATATTTAGTAGATCCTCCTTTTGCAGAAATTACAGCCTCTAAACGCTTCCTGTAGGTTCCAATGAGAGTCTGGATTCTGGTTGAAGGTATTTTGGACCATTCCTCTTTACAAAACATCTTTAGTTCATTCAGGTTTGATGGCTTCCGAGCATGGACAGCTCTCTTTAAGTCACACCACAGATTTTCAATTATATTCAGGTCTGGGGACTGAGATGGCCATTCCAGAATGTTGTACTTGTTCCTCTGCATAAATGCCTTAGTGGATTTTGAGCAGTGTTTAGGGTAGTTGTCTTGTTGAAAGATTCAGCCCCGGCGCAGCTTCAGCTTTGTCACTGATTCCTGGACATTGGTCTCCAGAATCTGCTGATACTGAGTAGAATTCATGCGTCCCTCAACTTTGACAAGATTCCCAGTCCCTGCAATGGCCACACAGGCCCACAGCATGATGGAACCACCACCATATTTTACTGTAGGTAGCAGGTGTTTTTCTTGGAATGCTGTGTTCTTTTTCCTCCATGCATAACGCCCCTTGTTATGGCCAAATAACTCAATTTTAGTTTCATCAGTCCACAGCACCTTATTCCAAAATGAAGCTGGCTTGTCCAAATGTGCTTTAGCCCACCTCAAGCGGCACTTTTTGTGCTGTGGGCGGAGAAAAGGCTTCCTCTACATCACTCTCGCATACAGCATCTCCTTGTGTAAAGTGCGCCGAATGGTTGAACGATGCACAGTGACTCCATCTGCAGCAAGATGATGTTGTAGGTCTTTGGTGCTGGTCTGTGGGTTGACTCTGACTGTTCTCACCATTCGTCGCTTCTATCTATCCGAGATTTTTCTTGGTCTGCCACTTCGAGCCTTAACTTGAACTGAGCCTGTGGTCTCCCATTTCCTCAATATGTTCCTAACTGTGGAAACAGACAGCGGATATCTCTGAGACAGCTTTCTGTATCCTTCCCCTAAACCATGATGGTAAACAATCTTTGTCTTCAGGTCATTTGAGAGTTGTTTTGAGACCCCCATGTTGCTACTCTTCAGAGAAAATTAAAAGAGGAGGGAAACTTACAATTGACCCCCTTAAATACTCTTTCTCATAATTGGATTCACCTGTGTATGTAGGTCATGGGTCACTGAGCTTACCAAGCCAATTTGAGTTCCAATAATTAGTTCTAAAGGTTTTGGAATCAATAAAATGACAACAACAGTGACCACATGTCTGCACCTGCCTTATGTTGGTTAAACAATTATAGCACACTTTCTGTAAATCCAATAAACTTCATTTCACTTCTCAGATATCACTGTGTGTGTCTCCTATATGATAGATTTAACTGACATTTTTTATCGTAACAACCAACGATTTATACAGGAAAATCATGATGATTAACAGGGTTGCCCAAACTTTTGCATCCCACTGTAAATTCGGGTCAAATCAAATCTTTTGGGAAAATTCAGCGAACGTCTGAATTTAGTTTTTGAAAAAATTGCTCATCTCTACTCCTAGAGCTCATGCAGGAAGTCACGTGTGGTGAGATGGCTTGGTGGGTATATAAGGTTTGTGATAGGATGTCCGCACACATATCCCTTGTTGTTTTTACGGGTTAAATTGGTGATTTATCAGCATTGCAAAAGTGTGGCAGGTGCAGCACTATGAAGTGCATTTTGTGCTGTGGCATTAGAAGAATTTTGAACCTTTTAGTCTAACCAGACTGTCTATTACTCTGTAATTCCTCTAGCGCCGTTCTATGGAAACAGTAGGTTTAAAGAGCACACCAAATGCTTGAAATAACTTCCTTATTAACTTCAACTTTTCTTCATATATAACACTGCCGCCTCCGCAGCAGATAGTCCATGTACATAACACGTGTTGAATAAAGTATCACAAAATGATGATATGCATAAGATGGTGGTTTAACTGTTCAATTTTGTCATTCAACATAAAATGGTGGATATATTTCTATCTTCTGTATCTGTACTCTCAATTTAAGTTATTTAAGCACTTTATGATCTCTCTGAGAGGTATATCTGAGGTTAATCAATAGTTCTACTTGCTCAACTTAGTTTGCTCTATATAATCGCTTATGATCTGGTATGAGCAGTTTGCAGTTTGTATGCAATTTGTATGGTGGAACTGTGAGTAAACACATAACTAGCTCAGTATACAGTTCTAATCACTATATTAACAATAGGAACATTATATAACTGTTCTAAATACCTATTTTTGCCTCTCTGCTTCAATAAAACAAAGATCTTAGTGGAGTGAATGTCTGTTCAGCTTCTCTCCTCTGGTGTAATGATTCTAGCAGCTCCTGCTAGGGGAATTTACCTACACAGGCTGTGTGTGAGGCTGGCTGTGATTGGTCAAAACTCTTGCTGTGTGTGAGGCTGGCTGTGATTGGTCAGCACTCCTGCCCAGCAACAATAGTTTAACACTATGCTTTCTGTTGTTTCTGCTGTGTCATTGAGCTTACCTTACATTATATAATGAATCTTAAAGGCATATTATCTTTTCTGCTTCTGTGAACACAATATATATAACAGTTATATGACATGCGAACATGAAGTCACTGTAAATAACTCTCCTTTTGTCTTTAACACAAAAACATAGCAACTGTATTAAGGTTATTAGCAGGTTTAGCTGTATAGACATATAAGCTATATTAGCAACCTAGAACAGGTCTTAGCTGACCAGCTACAAAAAGGGATGATTATTGGATTCCGGGCCAAGAGTGGCAGCATTTCTGAAACTGCGCAGTCTGTGATCTGTTCTTCTGCTGTGATGAAAGTGTATCGTGAGTGGACAAATGTCACCATTGTGAAAAAGCAACATGAAAACAGCAGAGCATCACGTGGCATTGATGTGAGAGGTAAATGTTGGCTATGAAGTTGCATAAGGATGGATTGACGTGCTACAGTGGAGCTGTTCACCACGAAAATAAACCAGGGGGGCTACCAGACGTGTATAAAACAGTTCAGTGATCCCTTCTGCGTATGGGGCACCAAAGCCAATAGAGGTTGAAAGGAGTAGCAGTGTTCCTGCTCAAACGCTGCTTTATCTAATGAGTGGACATGAGACCTCTTCTCCCAGCGGTTTGACACAATTTAATAGTTAACCCCTGGATAGGGGATAACTTATTGCTGCTGAAGTCCCCCTTTAGTATGACCCTTATGATTACAAGCTTCAGAACCTGATGCTATAAAACTACAATTAAAGGTGTCCATCTTGTTTTTAGAAATATTACAATTAAAGTAGTAATAATGAATATCACAAGTGTTGTTTTTTTTTTTTTTTTAAGCTAACCCAGTACATCAAAAGACTCCATTCTGAAAATGAACTGGACCTGCATATACCTATCAATGAGAAAGGAGAACTGTTACCACCTCTGTTTATTACAAACTGGGTAAGCCTGCATAATTTAAACCAGAAGTCATTCGTTTGGCCTGTCGGAATATTTGATCCTTTATCTCCAGATCAGCTGAATATCACAAGACAGATAACATGGAAACATAATTCGGTAGGTAGGATATGAAATTAATGATAAATGTGTAAATTTATGTGCTAAAATCAAGTATCATCATATTGAATATCACTGGACATAAGGTATCAGGATGTCCGATCTCCAGGAGATGATTGGTTTTGCATGCAGGCGAGACCTACACAAGACCAAATGTGAATGTTTTCCAGCTTACAGAGGTGTTAATGAGGTGAATGTCCCGATGGTCTTTCTCCAGCCCAACCAACTTCTCTCTATGTCTGCAGGTCCCTATTAGTGATGTCCCGAACTATTCACCGGCGAATAGTTCCCGGCGAACATAGCTTTTTCGCCGCTGCGGGCGAACATATGCGATGTTCGGTCCGCCCCCTATACATCATCATTGAGTAAACTTTGACCCTCTACCTGACAGTCAGCAGACACATTCAAGCGAATCAGCAGCAGACCCTCCCTCCCAGACCCTCCCACCTCCTGGACAGCATCCATTTTAGATTCATTCGGAATCTGCATTCACAGCGAGAGGAGGGACAGTGTAGCTTCTGCTGATTCAATTGGGAAAGCGTTAGCTAGGGCAGTGCTCTGTGTCCACAGACTCATCTGCTGTAAGGACAGCGTCCAGACAGCACCCCAAAAAGCCCTTTTCAGGGCTGGTACATCAGTCTGTTTTATTTAATTTTTTTCATATATATATATATATTGCAGTTGCCTGGCTGCCCGTGTGTGAGAGGCTGCAGGCTCAGTCATAGACAGCACTGTGTGCACAGTGCACACCATTCATACAGGGTCTGACAGAAAATGCCTTGCAGATAAAAAAAAAATCTATTTAATATTTGTCTGTGATCTAATCACATTTGCAAGCCCGTGTGTGTCAGGCCCACACATACTGTATTGTGTCCACTGGCTAGTGGCTGGTTCGGCCTGCACTTATACAGTTACAGGGTGTCATTCAGTCAAATACCTTGCAGAAAAAAAATTATATTTAAAATTTAACTGTGATCTAATCACATTTGCAAGCCCGTGTGTGTAAGGCCCCCACACATACTGTATTGTGTCCACTGCCCACCACTTATATAGGGTGGCACAGTACCTTGCACGCATAGTAACACTTATCTAATAAAAAAATGACAGGCAGAGGCAGGCCACGCCGCAGGGGCCGTCGTGTTCGTGGTGCTGTGATTTCCACCGGCCCTGGAATAATGCCCAGTGTTCAGAGGCCACGTACCCTGAACCCAAAAAATTCTGAGAAAATAGTTGACTGGCTTACACAGGACACCCAATCTTCAACAGCTTCCGCTAAGAACCTTGACGCACCATCCTCCTCCAGCTCAGCTTTGGTCACCACTCTCCCGCCCGCCGCCAACACCACCACAGCCACCACAGCCGCTACAGTTGATCCCTCAGAGGAGTTATTTACACATCAGTTGGATGAAATTAGTGATGCGCAACCATTATTGCCAGGGGATGTAGATAACAGGGATATGTCTCAGTCAGGCAGCATTACACACATGGACGTAGAGTGTGATGATGATGTTGTACCCGCTGCTGCTTCCTTTGCTGAGGTGTCAGATACAAGTGAAGCGGTTGATGATGACGATGTGTCCGTGGATGCCACATGGGTGCCTGCTCAAAGAGAAGAAGAAGAGGGGGAAAGTTCAGAAGGGGAGACAGAGAGAAGGAGGAGACGAGTTGGAAGCAGGGGGAGGTCGTCGCAAGGAGCTAGTGGCACAGTCAGACAGCATGTATCGGCACCCGGGGTCAGCCAGACAGCACGCCAATCAATGCATGCTGTTGCCACCACCAGAATGCCGTCATTGCAAAGCTCAGCAGTGTGGCATTTTTTTTGTGTGTCTGCCTCTGACAACAGCGATGCCATTTGCAACCTGTGCCAAAAGAAACTGAGTCGTGGGAAATCCAACACCAATCTAGGTACAACATCACAAACGCCTATGGGATCAACACATGATGACGAGTAGAAGCAGCACAGAAGCACAAAGCCACCACCCTCCTCCTGGTCCAGCATCTTCAGCCACGTCAACCACTGCTGTCCTACTTGCACCCTCTCAACCACCCGCCACTCCGCCTCTCACCTTGAGCAGTTCCATCTCATCTGCCCACAGTCAGGTGTCTGTAAAGGAAATGTTTGAGCGTAAGAAGCCAATGTCACAGAGTCACCCCCTTGCCCGGCGTCTGATAGCTGGCTTGACGGAACTCTTAGCCCGCCAGCTTTTACCATACCAGCTGGTGGAGTCTGAGGCCTTCAAAAAATTTGTCGCTATTGGGACACCACAGTGGAAGGTAACCGGACAAATTTTGTTTTCTAATAAGGCAATCCCAAACCTCTGCTCAGTGATTGAAAAGCAAGTCATGGCATCTCTGGCATACAGTGTTGGGGCAAGGGTCCATCTAGCCACTGATACCTGGTCTGCAAAGCACGGTCAGGGCAGGTATATCACTTACACTGCGCATTGGGTCAACCTGCTGACGGCTGCCAAGCATGGAATGCGTGGCTCTGCAGCGGAGTTGGTGACACCGCCACGACTTGCAGGCAGGCCTACTGCCACCTCCTCTACTCCTCCTACTCCATCCTCTTCCATAACCTCCTCGGCTGAGTCCTCTTCTGCTGCGGCATCTGGCTGCACATCAACTGAACCCCCCAGCTCCCCAGGGGCTATTCCACATCCCGGATACGACAGTGTCACGCTGTCTTGGGATTGACTTGCCTGGAAGCAGAGAGCCACACCGGACCAGCACTTCTGTCCGCCCTGAACGCACAGGTGGATCAGTGGCTGACCCCGCACCAACTGGAGATTCGCAAAGTAGTGTGTGACAATGGAAGCAATTTGTTGGCGGCATTGAATTTGGGCAAGTTGTCACATGTGCTGTGCATGGCACATGTGTTGAATCTCATCGTACAACGCTTTGTGTCTAAGTACCCAGGCTTACAGGACATCCTCTAACATCCCAGGAAGGTGTGTGGCCATTTCAGGCGTTTCTACACGGTCATGGCGCACTTTGCAGACATTCAGCGCCGAAACAGCATGCCAGTGAGGCGCTTGATTTGCGACAGCCCGACACGTTGGAATTTAACAGTCCTAATGTTCGACCGCCTGCTCCAACAAGAAAAAGCCATCAACGAGTATTTGTATGACCGGGGTGGTAAGACAGCCTCTGCGGAGCTGGTATTTTTTTTTGCCACGTTACTGGACGCTCATGCGCAATGCCTGTAGGCTCATGCGTCCTTTTGAGGAGGTGACAAACCTAGTCAGTCGCACCGAAGGCACCATCAGCGACCTCATCCCATTTATTTTCTTCCTGGAGCGTGCCCTGCGAAGAGTGCTGGATCAGGCTGTAGATGAGCGGGAAGAGGAAGAGTTGTGGTCACCATCACCACCAGAAACAGCCTTGTTATCATCGCTTGCCAGACCTGCGGCAACGCTGCAAGAGGAGTATGAGGAAGAGGAGTCAGAGGAGGAATGTGGCTTTGAGGAGGAGGAAGACCAACCACAGCAGGCATCCCAGGGTGCTCGTTGTTGTCACCTATCTGGGACCCGTGGTCTTGTACGTGGCTGGGGGGAAGAACAGACCGTCAATGACTTCAGTGAGGAGGAGGAACGGGAAATTAGTAGCTCGGCATCCAACCTTGTGCAAATGGGAGAACGACCTGTACTGGGTGGCCACGCTACTAGACCCCCGGTATAAGCAGAAAGTGGCGGAAATGTTACCAAATTACCGGAAGTCAGAAAGGATGCAGCAGTTCAAAACCAAACTAAAAAAATATGCTTTACACAGCTTATAAGGGGGATGTCACAGCACAACGGGAATCTAACTGGGGAAGAGGTCAAAGTAATCCTCCTCCTACCACGACCACGGCGGCATGGACAGGACGCTTTACAAATGTGTTGTTGATGGAGGACATGCAGAGCTTTTTCAGTCCTACACATCGACCACAGCCCTTCGGGATCCAGACTTAGAGAACGACTCGACCGACAGGTGGCAGACTACCTCACCTTAACTGCTGATATCGACACTCTGAGGAGCGATGAACCCCTTGACTACTGGGTGTGCAGGCTTGACCTGTGGCCTGAGCTATCCCAGTTTGCGATAGAACTTCTGGCCTGCCCCACTTCAAGTGTCCTGTCAGAAAGGACCTTCAGTGCAGCAAGAGGCATTGTCACTGACAAAAGAAGTCGCCTCGGTCAAAAAAGTGTTGATTACCTCACCTTCATTAAGATGAATGAGGCATGGATCCCGAAGGGACTGACAGTAGGGGATACGTGTAACTAACAAAAGGCCTGACATGCCTTGGCCTCAAAATGGTCCCCACGCTGCTGTAATTAATGTCTGCATACCAGATGACTTTCGTGAATTCTCCGCCACCAACTAGGGTTCAAGCCGCAATGTTTTAGTCACCTTTCTGCCTTGAAAACATCAATTTTTCCGGCCGCTGCTACTTCAGCGGCTGCAACAATAACATTGTTTTTCAGGCATGTGTACATGCCTAATTTTTCTGGCCTCTGGTGCTGCACTGTGGCTGCAAAAACAAAACAAACAAAAAAGGCACATACAAGTGTCAATTCCCCTTTCGTGATCATTACCTTGTTGTGGTGAAGAGGCTTGCGTATCACAATGAAGCGATCATCACCTCTATGAGTGTGTTGGCAATGTTGCCACACCCCAGATGATAAGGCCGTTGCTTCATTATGATCAGACCAAAAGCGATCGGGACGGCTGGATGTTTTTCATAGAAAAAACTTTTTTTTTTTCATTTTATATTTTTTTAAGTTGTATGGGTTTTTAATACATAAAATAAGAAAAATCATACTAAAGTCTCTTAATAGTTTATTAGAAATAATGCAGACAATTTAAAAAATCCCCAACAATTCCAATACAAATCAAGTACAAAGCTCAGAACAAAATTATTGCAGGATGTCGTAATGGTTTGTTAATTCGACAATGGTTAATCAATTCGACACACGTCCCCAGATAGGGGACGTAACAGGGATTAAACTGATAGGAATAGGACTAGTTAAGACACCACTCATATAGGGTGTCACAGCACATTGCTCCGTACACGCGCAGTGCCCCAACTTGGGAGTAAGAGGACCGACCAAGCTGCTTTTTCCATCTCCCGGTTCCTAAAATCAATTCAGTTTGGTGTATCAGAGTTTGGTCTGTCACTGTGAAGGCAGTCGAAGGTACCCGGCCTAAATTCTTTTTTCACAAAAGGCAATCCCACCCTGATATGGGACGTTACAGGGATTAAACTGATGAGAAGAGAGAACTACAGGAAACACCACTCATATCGGGTGGGATAGTAAATTGCACGGCGCAGACGCAGTGACCGTGGCGTGGGTTCAAATAAAGGGGAGGGAGCCAGCGTTTTTTTTAACCATCTCCCTATTCGAAAAATCAATTCAATTCACCTTTCCGGGACCCTTGGTGTTGTACGTGGCTGGGTGGAGGAAGAAACCTTCAATGACATCAACGGGACATGGCTAGCTTGGTATCCAACCTTGTGCAAATGGGAAGTTTGCGGTTGGTCAAATGGATGTTTTAAACCACGTTGTTAAAAAAAAAATTGGATTGTTAGGTGATTTATGCCCTTTATGGATTAAAATCCAACTCTGCGTCAACTATGTAATTTTCCATGGGAGTTTTGCCATGGATCCCCCTCCGGCATGCCACAGTCCAGGTGTTAGTCCCCTTGAAACAACTTTTCCATCACTATTGTGGTCAGAAAGAGTCCCTGTGGGTTTTAAAATTCGCCTGCCCATTGTAGTCAATGGCGGTTCGCACATTCGCAAACATTTGCGAAAATTTGCGTTCGCTGTTCACGAACGGAAAATTTTATGTTCGCGACATCTCTAGTCCCAATTAGGGTCTGTTTGTCACATAGTCATTTTCAGAACCATGGAGTCTATGGGGTTATTCAAGGCTGTATTTTTTATGGGTTTATTCATGACTGTATTTTTTAACAGCCACTTAATATAGGAAATCCAAAAATATGACACATCCTATTTTAGGCTGTTTAATTGCCAGATGGACCTGTTGAAATCAATGAAGTGCACCTTATAAAAATGGATACACTATGAAAATCACAACTTCAGGCATGCACAGAAAGACGTGCTCCCTACTGGAGACAGCAGGACCTGGCACTCCCAGCGGGATCATATGGATCATATGACATCACCACACTGGGAGCGTGGGAAGGAGGGGGCACTATATATACTAGGGCACAATAAGGAACCATTATAAATCCTGTGGGGCATTATATATACAAAAGGCACCGTGTGGTTATTATATACAGTACAGATCAAAAGTTTGGACACACCTTC
Source organism: Bufo gargarizans (assembly GCF_014858855.1). Lineage (NCBI taxonomy): Eukaryota > Metazoa > Chordata > Amphibia > Anura > Bufonidae > Bufo > Bufo gargarizans. The sequence goes on along the minus strand of NC_058080.1, from coordinate 24,964,927 downwards.
TCATTCAAAGAGTTTTACTTCATTTTCATGACTATGAAAATTGTAGATTCACACTGAAGGCATCAAAACTATGAATTAACACGTGGAATTATATACATAACAAAAAAGTGTGAAACAACTTAAAATATGTCATATTCTAGGTTCTTCAAAGTAGCCACCTTTTGCTTTGATTACTGCTTTGCACACTCTTGGCATTATCTTGATGAGCTTCAAGAGGTAGTCACCTGAAATGGTCTCCCAACAGTCTTGAAGGAGTTCCCAGAGATGCTTAGCACTTGTTGGCCCTTTTGCCTTCACTCTGCAGTCCAGCTCACCCCAAACCATCTCGATTGGGTTCAGGTCCGGTGACTGAATGATGGTCCAACTAAACGCAAACCGGATGGAATAGCATGCCGCTGCAAGATGCTGTGGTAGCCATGCTGGTTCGGTATGCCTTCAATTTTGAATAAATCCCCAACAGTGTCACCAGCAAAGCACCCCCACACCATCACACCTCCTCCTCCATGCTTCACGGTGGGAACCAGGCATGTGAAGTCCATCTATTCACCTTTTCTGCATCGCACAAAGACACGGTGGTTGGAACCAAAGATCTCAAATTTGGACTCATCAGAGCAAAGCACAGATTTCTACTGGTCTAATGTCCATTCCTTGTGTTCTTTAGCCCAAACAAGTCTCTTCTGTTTGTTGCCTGTCCTTAGCAGTGGTTTCCTAGCAGATATTCTACCATGAAGGCCTGATTCACACAGTCTCCTCTTAACAGTTGTTCTAGAGATGTGTCTGCTGCTAGAACTCTGTGTGGCATTGACCTGGTCTCTAATCTGAGCTGCTGTTAACCTGCGATTTCTGAGGCTGGTGACTCGGATGAACTTATCCTCCGCAGCAGAGGTGACTCTTGGTCTTCCTTTCCTGGGGCGGTCCGCATGTGAGACAGTTTCTTTGTAGCGCTTGATGATTTTTGTGACTGCACTTGGGGACACTTTCAAAGTTTTCCCAATTTTTCGGACTGACTGACCTTCATTTCTCAAAGTAATGATGGCCACTCGTTTTCCTTTACTTAGCTGCTTTTTTCTTGCCATAATACAAATTCTAACAGTCTATTCAGTAGGACTATCAGCTGTGTATCCACCTGACTTCTCCACAACGCAACTGATGGTCCCAACCCTATTTATAAGGCAAGAAATCCCACTCATTAAACCTGACAGGGCACACCTGTGAAGTGAACACCATTTCAGGTGACTACCTCTTGAAGCTCATCAAGAGAATGCCAAGAATGTGCAAAGCAGTAATCAAAGCAAAAGGTGGCTACTTTGAAGTACCTAGAATATGACATATTTTCAGTTGTTTCACACTTTTTTGTTATGTATATAATTCCACATGTGTTAATTCATAGTTTTGATGCCTTCAGTGTGAATCTACAATTTTCATAGTCATGAAAATTAAGAAAACTCTTTGAATGAGAAGGTGTGTCCAAACTTTTGGTCTGTACTGTATACTAGGGGCACTATTGAGGGGCATTATCTATACTGGAGACATAAGGGGGGAACTTGAAAAACTGAGGCAACACAGAGTTTGGGGCTCTAAAAAAACAAGCCAATGAAATTCATCCATGTTAATGACTGATTTTAATGGCCGTTAAATGGAGGTTAGAAACAGACTGCCAGGAAATGAATGCGCTCACAAGGATGCAAAATGACTATGAAAAACTAACAGTTTATTCGCTTTTAACTGCATTTGTTTCACTGTCATGTAGAGTAAAAGGAAAATATAATACTCCAAAGCATCCACTTGCTATAACATAATCCACCTTTACATTCCCAAATCATATATTAGTTAAATTTTTTAATATTTCATATTCATGCTTTGGAATTTGCCCTTATATTATCGCTAGTGTTTAGCGAATCAAAGCTGATAAAATGGAATTGTATCCAAAGTTTAGGACAAATTCGATTTGCACCAAATCCGCTACATATGTTACTTTTAGAGTTGAGCGGACACCTTGATGTTCGGGTTCGGCAGGTTTGGCCAAACTTGAAAAAAAAGTTCGGGTTCGGGACCCAAACTTGACCTGAACTTAAACCCAAACCCCATTGAAGTCAATGGGGACCCGAACTTTTGCCCACTAAAATGGCTCCAAAATAGCCCTGGAAAGAGCTAGAGGGCTTCAAAGGGCAGCAAAATGTGCTTAAGAGCATGGCAAATGCTTTGAAAACAAATGTGGTGGATAGGGAAATTAATAAAAAAAAACATAAAATACCGTAAAAAAATTAAAATTAGGAATGATGTAGGAGGAAGAGGTTGAGGAGGCGGTGAATGGGTGGATGTGGCGGTGTAGGCTCCCGTGGCGGTCTAGGGGGAAGCGGCGGCGAAGTAGGAATAGGTAGCCAAAACAGATGTGTGTTATTTTGCATTTTTACATAGGGTATCCCCCAAAATAATGGGACATACTGTGTGTGTGTATATATATATATATATATATATATATATATATGGTTGAGGCTGTTAGAACTGTCTATTCTGCACAAGGTACAGACGAGTCTTGTGGGATCCAGGCCTGGTTCATTTTAATGAACGTGAGCTTGTCCACGTTGGCTGTGGACAGGCGGATGCGTCTGTCTGTAATGATGCCTCCTGCAGTGCTAAATACACGTTCAGAGAGTACACTGGCTGCAGGGCAGGCCAGCACCTCCAACTCCAAGGCATAGAGGGCAAGCTCTGGCCATGTGGACAATTTGGAGACCCAGAAGTTGAATGGGGGCAGAACCATCAGTCAGTACGTGTAGGCGTGTGCACAGGTACTGTTCCACCATGTTGTTCAAATGTTGCCTCCTGCTAACACGCCCCATATCAGCAGTTGGGGTCGGTTGTTGCGGCGAGGTGACAAAGCTTTTCCACATGTCGGCCATACTATCGCTGCCTTCTGAGGTGCTGGCGCTGACACAGCTGCATTGGCGACCTCTTCCTCCTCCCTTGCCTTCATCTTGTGCTTCCACTTGTCCAGTGGCGTCAGTCAGGAATGCTCTCAGTAGCGCGTCTACCAGTGTGCGCCTGTAGTTGCGCATCTTCCGATCACGCTCCAGTGAGGGAATTAAGGACGGCACATTGTCTTTGTAACGGGGATCCATCAGGGTGGCCACCCAGTAGTCCGCACACGTTAAAATGTGGCAACTCTGCTGTTGTTGCGCAGGCACTGCAGCATGTAGTCGCTCATGTGTGCCAGGCTGCCCAGAGGTAAGGACAAGCTGTCCTCTGTGGGAGGCGTATCGTCTGTGTCCTCAGTATCCCCCCAGCCATGCACCAGTGATGGGCCCGAGCTGCGTTGGGTGCCACCCCGCTGTGAACATGCTTAATCCCCATCCTCCTCCTCCTCTCCTCCTCCTCCAGTAGTGGGCCCTGGCTGGCCAAATTTGCACCTGGCCTCTGCTGTTGCAAAAAAGCTCCCTCTGAGCCACTTCTAAAAGACTGTCCTGAAAGTGTTAAAGATGACCCGTCTTCCTCCTCCTCATCCTGGGCCACATCCTCTTTCATCATCGCCCTAAGTGTTTTCTCAAGGAGACATAGAAGTGGAGTACTCGAAACAGCGCACTCAGATCTCCATGGAGGCCCAGTCATTGGTGGTGAAGTGGTGCTGTTCCGCAGTGAGACTCACCCGTGAGTGCTGCAGCTGAAACTCCACTATGGCCTGCTGCTGCTCGCACGGTCTCTCCAGCATGTGCAAGGTGCAGTTCCACCTGGTGGGCACGTCTCATATGAGGCGGTGAGCGGGAAGGCCGAAGTTACGCTGTAGAGCAGACAGCTGAGCGGCGGCAGGATGAGAACGCCGGAAGCGCGCACAGATGGCCCGCACTTTATGCAGCAGCTCAGACATGTCGGGGTAGTTGTGAATGAACTTCTGCACCACCAAATTCAGCACATGCGCCAGGCAAGGGATGTGCGTCAAACCGGCTAGTCCCAGAGCTGCAACGAGATTTCGTCCATTATGGCACACCACCAGGCCAGGCTTGAGGCTCACTGGCGGCAACCACTCATTGGTCTGTTGTTTTAAAGCCCGCCACAACTCCCGCGCGGTGTGGGGCCTGTCCCCCAAACACACCAGTTTCAGAATGGCCTGCTGACGTTTACCCCTGGCTGTGCTGAAGTTGGTGGTGAAGGTCTGTCGCTGACCGGATGAGGAGGTGGAAGAAGAGGAGGAGGAAGCCGAGTAGGAAGAGGAGGCAACAATTGGCAAAGAATGATGCCCTGCGTTCCTTGGCGGCATAAGGACGTGTGCTAAACAGCTCTCCGCCTGGGGCCCAGCCGCCACTACATTTACCCAAAGTGCAGTTAGGGAGATATAGCGTCCCTGGCCGTGCTTACTGGTCCACGTATCTGTGGTTAGGTGGACCTTGCCACAGATGGCGTTGCGCAGTGCACACTTGATTTTATCCGACACTTGGTTGTGCAGGGAGGGCACGGCTCTCCTGGAGAAGTAGTGGCGGCTGGGAACGACGTACTGTGGGACAGCAAGCGACATGAGCTGTTTGAAGCTGTCTGTCTCCACCAGCTTGAATGACAGCATTTCAAAGGCCAGTAGTTTAGAAATGCTGGCATTCAGGGCCAGGGATTGAGGGTGGCTAGGTGGGAATTTACGCTTTCTCTCAAAGGTTTGTGAGATGGAGAGCTGAACTCCTCAGTGTAACATGGTGGAGATGCTTGGTGATGGAGGTGGTGTTGTTGATTGCACATCCTCTGTTTGCTGGGCGGCAGGTGCCAACGTTCCTCCAGAGGCGGAGGAAGAGGCCGAGGCAGCAGCAGAAGAGGGAGCAGGAGGGCCCTGAGCACTTTTGTGGTTTTGAAGGTGCTTACTCCACTGCAGCCCGTGTCTCGCATGTAGATGCCTGGTCATGCAGGTTGTGCTAAGGTTCAGAATGTTAATGCCTCGCTTCAGGCTCTGATGGCACAGCGTGCAAACCACTCGGGTCTTGTCGTCAGCACATTGTGTGAAGAAGTGCCATGCCAGGGAACTCCTTGAAGCTGCCTTTGGTGTGCTCGGTCCCTGGTGATGGTGGCCAGTAGCAGGCAAATTGTTTTGGCGACGGCTGCTCTGCTTTTGCACCCTGCTCCCTCTTTTGCTACGCTGTTGGCTCGGGCTCACCACTGCCTCTTCCTCCGAACTCTGAAAGTCAGCGGCACAACCTTCATTCCATGTGGGGTCTAGAACCTCATCATCTTCCACCCAGTCTTCCTCCCTGACCTCCTTTTCGGTCTGCACACTGCAGAAAGACGCAGCAGTTGGCACCTGTGTTTTGTCATCATCAGAGACGTGCTGAGGTGGTATTCCCATGTCCTCATCACGAAACATAAGTGGTTGTGTGTCAGTGCATTCTATGTCTTCCACCCCTGGGGAAGGGCTAGGTGGATGCCCTTGGAAAACCCTGCCAGCAGAGTCTTCAAACAGCATAAGAGACTGCTGCATGACTTGAGGCTCAGACAGGTTCCGAGATATGCACGGGGGTGATGTGACAGACTGATGGGCATGGGTTTCAGGTGCCACCTGTGCGCTTTCTGCAGAAGACTTGGTGGGAGATAATGTGAACGTGCTAGATCCACTGTCGGACACCCAATTGACTAATGCCTGTACTTTCTCAGGCCTTACCATCCTTAGAACGGCATTAGGCCCGACCAAATATCGCTGTAGATTCTGGTGGCTACTGGACCTGAGGTAATAGGTTCATTAGGATGTGTAGCTGTGGCAGAACGGCCACGTCCTCTCCCTACACCAGAGGCTCCACCAACACCACCACCACGACCATGACCGCGTCCCTTATTAGATGTTTGCCTCATAGTTAGCGTTCACCAAGCAAAGTAAAAAGTGGTCAAGTCTGTGAAAAATTATTAACCTCCAATAAAAACCCTGATGTAGGGTATTGCACAATTATTATTATTTTTTTAACTCTATATGACAGCGGTATTTGTGGCCTAAATTTCACAGTAACTTATGCACCTCTAATCCCAGATGTGCAGCATATCAGAGTTTTTTTTTTAACCCCAGTAAGCAAAAAGACGTATTTGTGGCCTAAATTTCACAGTCACTTATGCACGTTTTAATCCCAGATTTGCAGTATATCAGAGGGTTTTTTAACCCCAGTAAACAAAAAGCCGTATTTCTGGACTAAATGTGACACTCACTTATGCACCTATAATCCTAGATGTGCACTATATGAAACAGATTTTTTTTTTTTCACCCCAGTATGCCCCAGTATGAGAGAGACATATTTCTGGGCTAAATTTCACAGTCGCTTATGCAGCGATAATCCTAGATGTGCACTATATGAAACAAAGGTGTTTTTAACCCCAGTGTCTCAAAGAAGTATTTCTGGACTTGCAGACATGCAGATAGCCTATGCTGGTGCACTATCGTTGCATATAATGGCTGCCGATTATGTATTGATATTGACAAACTGAAGTAAAAAAAAGTTTGTTTTCAGCAGTAGTTGGCTCAGGGCAGGCTTAAAACAATTGTGCACTGCACCCACAAAACACATTTGCTGTAGATCGCTGAGTAAAGAAGCAGTTCTTCATAAGATTCCTCCCTGATCTCTCCCTCACAGCAGCTGCGTCCTATCCCTACACTAATCTGAGCAGAGTGACGGGCGGTGCTACGTGACTCCAGCTTAAATAGAGGCTGGATCACATGCTGCAGTTGGCCAATCAGAGCCATGCCAATAGTAGGCATGGCTGTGATGGCCTTTTGGGGCAAGTAGTATGACGCTTGTTGATTGGCTGCTGTGCAGCCTTTCAAAAAGCGCCATAAAAAACTCCGAACCCAAACTTTTACGTAAATGTTCGGGTGCCGAAAAACCTAAAGTTCGGTACGAACCCGAACTTTACAGTTCGGATTCGCTCAACTCTAGTTACTTTCACTCTGTTAGAAGCCCGGGAACAATAACACCCATAATGCCATGCAGACAGCCAATCAGCAGCGAGCTCCTGTGATGTCACAGCTCTATACAATCCTCATCCTGCCCGGTCTCCACCATTTTACTGTGAACTGAGTGTAAGGAGAGACGTGCTAGGGACAGAGATTAAGAAAGCCTCTAATTGTGAAATATTGAATAGAGACAGCGCAGGGACAGTGTGGGAAGATCACAGGGTGACTTTTTACACAGTATAGGGAGAGCCTAGGGAGAGTGAAGGGACTAATTGAACAGTGTCCTCCTTGGTTAATAGATAAGCAATTCTATAACACATTGATTCTCTAATTGAGGTTAAACAACTAAAAAAACTAATATTGCTGCTATTGTGGTGATTACATGATGTTAGAGATAAGTAATACTATAGCACCTTGAATCACTAATTGGGGTGAAAAAGCGGTCTAATACTACTGTTATACTGCTATTGTGGTGTCCACAATGTTTTATACATAAGTAATTCTATAACGCCTTGATTTTGTAACTGGGGTAGAAAAGCTCCCGACTTTTTCAGTTATTTGTAGTGATGAGCGGACCTGTAGATGTTCGGGTTTGACGGGTTTGGCTGAACTTTGTTTCAAAGTTTGGTTCCGGTCATGAACTTGACCCTGAACATTGCACTCTATTGAAGTCAATGGAGACCCGAACTTTGGGGCTGAAAAAATGGCTGTAAAAAGTCATATAAAAAGCTAGAGGGCTGCAAATGGATCCAAATGGGGTAAGAATAGCACAATTGCCCTGCAAACAATTTTAAAAAAAATATTTATCCAGGAGGAGGAGGTCGAAGTGGAGTAGGTAGTTGTAGCTGTAGATGTGGTGGTGTAGGTGGAATAGGGGGAGGAGGAAGCCAACAAAGTTTTAGTTTTTTGGATTTTTCTGTTAATTCTGTGTGTGACCTATAGCCAAAGAGAACGCACAAAGTGCGCTGGAGTATAACAATGGCTGGGTATGGCTGGTAGACTTCTCTATTCTGCCAATGTAAGACATAATAACCTTGAGCCTGGAGATGGAAGTCCGAGTGGAGGAGGCTGACGAGCTGGTGCAGGCAGAAATGGCAAAGAGATGGCTGGGTGCAGTCGGTATAACTCTCTACTCTGTGTAAGGTATGGACAAGTCCTGTGGGATCTATGCTGGTTCAATTTAATGAATGTGACACCTCTAAGGTGTAAAGGGCAAGCTCAAGCTATGTGCACAATTTGGAGACCCAAAAGTTAAAAGGGGCAGACCCATCAGACAGTACGTTCAGACGTGTGCACAGATATTGTTCCACCATGTTGTGTCATGCTAGCAAAGCTTTACCACATTTCAACCATGCTAACCCTCCCTTCTGAGCTGATAGCGGTGCCCTAGCTGTGTTGGCGCCTTCCTCCTCCTCATTATTCACCTTGTACTTCCATTGAGCCCCCGCTATCAGGTGGAAACACCATCAGTAGTGCGTCTACCAGCATACGCTTGTACTTGCACATCTTCCGACCACGCTCAAGTGATGGAAGTAAAGGCGGCACTTTGTCCTTGTAGTAGGGATCCAGTAGGGTGGCCACCCAGTAATCAGCACTGGTAATAATGCAGGAAACTTGTCAGTCATTGCGCAGGCACTGCAGCATGTAGTCGCTCATGTGTGCTAGGCTGCCCAGAAGCAACGACAAGCTGTCCTCTGTATTCCCCCAACCACGCTCCATTGATGCCCAACAGCTGATTTGGGTGCCACCCTGCTGTGAATGTGGATCCTCCTCCTCATCCTCCAAAACTGTGCCCTGGCTGGACAGATGTGAACCTGGTTGCTGTTGGAACAGGACCCCACCCTCCGAATCATGTGTGGACGACTGGCCTGATATCCGTGGGAATGTTCCCTGTTCCTCCTCTTCTTCCTTCTGTTCTACATCCTCTTCGATCATCGCCTAAAGCGTTTTTTCCAGGAGACATAGAATTGGGATAGTAACGCTGAGGATGGCGTCTTCAGCACTGGCCATGTTGGTGGAGTAGTCAAATTTGTGCAAAACGGCACACACGTCCCGAATAGAGGCCCACTCTTTGGTGGTGTTGTGGAAATTTTATTATGCGGACATTTTATCTTAGGATGTGTGTGTGTTTTATAGATTGTCATCATGTCTCTCAGTGGTAATGGTAGATTATTGTATACATGTGTTTGTATGGGGTGTGTCCATTGTCTGCACAGCCACATTGGACACACCCCATACAAACACATGTATACAATAATCTACCATTACCACTGAGAGACATGATGACAATCTATAAAACACACACACATCCTAAGATAAAATTTCCACAACAGATGGCGAGCTCAGGAAGGAAATATTTTTTTTTCCCTGTTATCAGCAGAACTTAAAAGGAGACACAATTTAATTTTCAAAAAGCAAAAAAGGCCGGCATAAGGTAATATCCTTTTCTTTACTCTCATTTTTGAGAAAGTTTTGCTCTTTGTGAACTGAAATCTGTGTCCTCCAATCTGCTGGTATCAAAGGAAAGAAAAATCTGTTCAAACAACCTATGTGGTTGTTGTCTGCCGCATCAAGGGGTGTAAGGATAAGGTAAGCGTTTTTCCGTTGTGTTGATTGTACAGAGATTGTATGATGAGCAGGACAGGGAATTGTGTTTTTTGTAACTTCTTAACTTTTATGTTACTGTGATTTTGTAAGAAGCGATTTTATAGAGGTTTATAGAGGCAGCAATTGGTTTTAGTGTCTGTACATTAGAGACAGCGTTCAGAGTGGTTTTTGTATTGTTAGCCTGTAAATCACCCATAGAGGGGAGGTTTTGCTCTGGTTTAAACATAGGGAAATATAAAAACTGTTTTTATTGCTGGATATTGTAGACACTATCTTGATTTCCTTTGTGTGACCATGCTTGTCGGCCATCTTTACCATGCTTGTCGGCAATCTTTACCATGCTTGTCGGCCATCTTTAAGTTTGTCGGCCATCTTAATTAGTTTGCTATGGGAAGCAATTTGATTGTTTTTGCCTGAAATGTTAGTTTTGTTGAATAGTTATCTTGTCTTTTTGTAACCTTTCTATGTACAGTTTGATTTTGTTTTAATAAGTTTTGTGCTGATATCGGTTTAGTGTTCAGTTATGTTATAGCGCAATGACCAGTCTGATACAGGAACCATTGTGTGACCATTAGTGGCAGTTTAGTGGTGAAATCGTCCTATAGTTGATGATTCTGCTTAATGTTTGTGTATCTGTGGCTGTTACACTGAATTGTAGACTTTTGGCATAATTAATGTGGGTATTACAGTGTAGAAAGGAGGTACTTGTAGTTCTGTGCCAAAAGTATTGGGACAACTAGTACTAGTGTTTTGTTTTTTTGTAGCAACCATTGTGGTGTTTGTTTTCTGGTGCAATGGAAAGTAGAATGAAGGTTTATCTGGAAGCCTGAGGCCTGCACAGGGTGCTGTAAGGGAATTGCCAGAGTTATTGAAACAACCGTTGGAGAGTAATGTGTCTGGGATTAGAGGCAATGTATGGGCAGTAAGCACGGAGAAGTCTGAGGATTGTGGTTCAGATAGTGGAACCGATTCAGGGATGGAGATGGACAATTTGTCTGACCCTGGAGCTGGAAGTGTTAACACAAGGCCAGAAGATTCCTCAGATGAGTCCATGGTAAGTGGACTCAATACAGATCGTAATGTGGGAGCTACTCATGCTAGGATGGTTAATGTTGTGCGCCAATTCAAATCGCCATGTGCCAGTTATTGTGGAGGGAGGCGAGCTATCCTTTGTTTCTCATGCAGGGAATACGGTCACATTGCACGATATTGTAATGTTGCTAATGGCAACAGACACAGGTATGTTGAGTACCCCAGAACCACACCTAGAAGTAAAGTGGTTTATTCGGCGAGGTGGGGTAGTGGTCCCAGAGATGCTTCTTTGCAAAGGCAGAGAACGCAGGGACAGCCAAGATCTTGGATCAGTGAAGCAGGATTTTAAATCACAATATGAACGGTTAAAATGTGAAAGAAACCGGTTTTGGGACCTTGTAATGTTAAATCCTGCTTCTCTGGTCAAATGAATCTGAAGCTGTTGGGGCTGGGCAAATTAACATTTCAATTACTGGGTGGGTAGGAATTTCTCCTGTACGGTTTCAGGGGAACCCTCCAGGACATTGATTTGTTAATTCAGTCCTATACAATTGTATGTGTTCCTAAGTTTTTGTATGCATTTTGGGTTAAGGTCAAATTAATTTTTTACTGAAGCTCAATGTATGTAATCAAGTGTTTTTTTCCTTTTTATTTTTCAGTTATATTTGTCTATTTTTGTGTGGGTATTTCTTTGATTAATTTATATTTACATTTTTCTTCTTTTACTCATTTTTATTTTTTAGGTTTTTATTGTATATTTACATTTTTCTTCTTTTGCTCATTTTTATTTTTTTGGTTTTTATTTCATATTTGGTGCTTTTCTCTCTCTCCCTCTCTTTTCTCTGTAGATTTGGTTAGGAGTACTGGGGGTCTCATGATATTGTGTGGGAACTACTGTCTGAATTCAAGGGCTGCTGCTGAGCGAGAGGTTTTTGATCAGTCACTGCAAAAAGGGCTTTGTGTGCTGTTCAGCTTGACTATATAGAATCATATCGGCAAAGGAAAGTGAGTTGATGAGCATTTTTTTAAGGAGACAAGGTGATGTATATCACCTGGGCATACCAATAGCTATGTGAGTAACCCCATTCCCCACAGGAGTACTGTGTGTTTGTTTCCTGTGCACCCCTCGTCCCCACAGAAGGCACTGTGTGTTCTCTGGGCACCCCCCTTTTTCACTCCAGGTCAATTGGAAGCCCTATCCTGTGGTCAGGTTACTATTCAAAGCCAAAACCGAGGCTGGTATATCTCATTAGGAGACTCAGAGGGCCGCCGTGTGTCGGCGAGAGCCCTTTTCCTCACACTGATTACTCCTTTTCCTGAGGTCTATCTAGGGTGAACGGAGTCCGTGTGTCGGTGCCAGAAACCTTAGGGCAACTCAGAGGCGAACGAAGAGGAGTAGCAGCCGTCCAGGCGTTTGTCGCAGGACACTGGAGGTGGACGCACCTACTTTTAGAAAATTCCTTGCGTTGGTCGCAGGAAAATTTATGCTCGAGCATGGGTTTAGGGAAAATTAGGGATCAGAAGGGTACCACTTCTGACTACTATAGGATAGCCAAGCAGTACATGAAATCCATCTATAGAGGAGGAGTTGTTAAGCCCCCTCAAAGATTGGCACCAAGGGACTGTAGGTTCAGAGTGGATCATCCCCAAAGAAGGGACCTTTGAGGTCTGGATTGGGAAAAAGTTTGTCCGTAAATTCCCCACTAGACTCCAAAGCCATGGTTCCCTCCAGAAAGCAGAACTGTGGCTGCACGAATCCATCGATCTCCAGCAACAGGACATTCAAAAGTCCCAGACAGTGCGAACTAACACTGTCATGTACTCCCATCCCGCTAAGACTGCAGAGTCCAAGAGAAGTGCTTTTCTTTTTCTCTTTCTCTATCTCTCTCTCATCCCTCCGTCATCTCTCCATCTAACCTTGAGATGATGCACCATGCTAATCCAGCTTCTCTTCGTCCTGGTTTTAAGGCCGATGAGAAGGGGGGAAAGTGGTGCAGAAATCAACGATCTTCAAACTTTTTAACCTCTCAAATGTCAATCAATCACAACTGCCTTTTCTTTGCTGGTACTTGGGTCAGATTTTTGCAAAGTAGGTAAAAATCACGGTCGATCCATGGCCTGAATGTTCCGCTGTAACCCTTTTATTCCATCAAGTATGCCTCCAGGCAGCCCCACGGGTTATCACTCGATGTCCACCACCGGGTTCAGGAGTTGCTCCCGGACCCAGATTTAATGACCAGTGTTCATTCTAGCCAACCAGGTGATTGGGTGGTGCTAAAGAAACATCCGAGGACGGGACTAGAGCCGAGATATCTTGGGCCATTCCAGGTGCTGCTGATGACGCCAACCTCTCTGAAGTTCGAGGGACGAGACAACTGGATCCACACCGGTCACTGCAAGAAGCTGCTCAACTAAGTCAAAGAATGCAGAGTATCACTTTTGTTTATTTGTTACAAGGAGGCATTTGTTGATAGATGATATTAATATTAGCTCTGGCTCCTGCTCCTCGCTTGTTAATCCTGTATGGGTGTCCGGGCAGCTAGGCGACCCGTAGATTTGGGATCCTCCAGTTGTGAGGAAGGTATATGGTTATGCCAGGCTAGCAGACACCATTGACAAGGGTCAGGCCCATACTGGCAGGAGCAGGGCAGGGGCGGAGCTATGACTAGTGAGAGTCAGAATCCTTTTTTAAAGCCTTGGGAGGTCTTGGGGCTCACTGGTTTTCCATTGGATCCGGGCAAAAGGAAATAGGACATATACTTATGTTTTTTGTCTCCATTCCTTCTATACGCCGGAGTGAGATGTTCCTGATGTCTAATCGACTGATATACCGAAGCCCGAACAGACAAGACGCCCTGAAGACCAAACCATGGACCAGATGCAGAGGATTCCAAACCAGCCGGCGACCAACGCGAAACGCCACCTCCTAAGTGACCTCCCGAAGAAAAGAAGCTACGTGTCAAGATTGACTTTCTGTTTTCCATCATCTCTTTTGTTTTATGGATTCAGGACTTTTCGTAGACAAGACAGTTTTTTTTTGCAAAGAAGAAGATCAAGATTCGTCAAGGGACACTGGGGAGCATATGACAAAGAGGAGGGACTGTTGTGGAAATTTTATTATGCGGACATTTTATCTTAGGATGTGTGTGTGTTTTATAGATTGTCATCATGTCTCTCAGTGGTAATGGTAGATTATTGTATACATGTGTTTGTATGGGGTGTGTCCATTGTCTGCACAGCCACATTGGCTGTGCAGACAATGGACACACCCTATACAAACACATGTATACAATAATCTACCATTACCACTGAGAGACATGATGACAATCTATAAAACACACACACATCCTAAGATAAAATTTCCACAACAGTGGTGATGTGGTGCTGTTCCGCAAAGCGACTCACCTGTGCATGCTGCAGCTGAAATTCCACTATCGCAGGCTGCTGCTCGCACAGTCTCTCCAGCATATGCAAGATGGAGTCACAGGCGGTGAGTGGGAAGAAAGAAGTTATGCTGCAGCGCAGACAGACAAGCAGTAGCAGGGTGAGAACTTTGGAAGCGTGCACAGACGGCCCTCCTTTTCTGCAGCAGCTCTGACATATCGGGGGAATTTTTCAGGAACCTCTCAGCACCAAATTCAGCACAAGCACCAGGCAAGGGATGTTTGTCAAACTGGCTAGGCCTAGAACTGCTACAAAATTTCACCTGTTGTAGCACACCACCAGGCCGGACTTGAGGCTCAGCAGCACCAACCACTCATCGGTCTGTTCTTCCATTCCTGTCCTCAGCTCTTGCGCGTAGGGGTTTTTCCCCCAAACATATCAGTTTCCTAACAGCCTGTTGTCGTTTCCCCCTGGCTGTGCTGAAGTTGGTGGTGCAGGTGTTGCGCTGACATGATGAGGAGGCGGTAGAGGAGGAACAGGAGGAGGAAGCGGAGTAGGAGGAAGAGGCAACAGAAGGGACCGAGAAACGTCCTGCAATCCTCGGTGGCGGTAGTATATGCGCCAAACTGCTTTGCGCCTCAGACTCAGCTGCCACTACATTTAACCAGTCGGCAGTTAGAGAGATATAACATCTTTGACCATGCTTACTGGTCCACATATCGGTGGTTTGATGGTGTTGCACAGCGCACACCTGATTTTTTTCCACCACTTCTTCATGCAGGACAGGAATGGTCCACATGGAAAAGTAGTGGGGGCTGGGAACAGCCACTGTCAGTAGGTTTTTAAAACTGTCCTTCTCCACCACACGGAATGGCAGCATTTCAAAGGCCAGGAATTTGGAAATGCTGGCATTCAGGGCACGGACTCATGGATGGTTGTGGGGGGGTACTTCCTCTTTCTCTCCAGTGTTTGGGGAATGGACAGCTGAAGGCTTCATTGGGACAGTGTGGAGATGCTTGGTGACACTGGTGGTGGTGTTGCTGTTACATCCTCTCTTTCAGTGGTGCCAGGTGTCGCTGTCGCTCCAGAGGAGAAGAGGCTGAGACCGCAGCAGAAGAGGAAGCAGGGGGAGCCTCAGATCTTTTGTGGGTTTTTTAGGTGTCTACTCCACTGCAGCTCATGCTTTGCAGATAGATGCCTGATCATGCAGGTGGAGTTTAGGTTTAGAACATTCATGCTCAGCTAGAGGCTCTGACTGCACAGCATGCAAACCACCCTTGTCTTGTTGTCAGCACATTTCTGGAAGAACTGCCACGCCAGGGAACTAATTTGAGCTGGCTTTGGTGTGCTCTGTACCTTGGCATGATGGGCAGTAGCAGGAGTACTGGCTAGGGGCCGACCACTGTGGTTTTGCACCATGCTACCTCTTTTGCTGTGTGACCACCAAACTGCACACATCACTCGGATGACCTGGATACCATGTGAGGTCTAGGACCTGATCATCCTTCACATCATCTTCCACCCACACCTCACCCCTCCCCTCCTGGACGTTTGGCACAGTGCAGAAAGCCCCAGCAGTTGACACCTGTGTTTCATCATCATCAGCAGAGATGCGCTGCGGTAGTCCTCTCACATCCTCATATATAAGTGGTTGGGCATCAGTGCATTCAATCTCTTCGACTTCTCGCGGCAGGGCTACATGGATGGCCCACGGAACCCGACCAGAAGAGTAATTAAAAAGCATAGGTGACTGTTGCATGACTTGGGGCTCAGGCTGCTTGGCTGATGTGCAAGGGGTTGAGGTGGAAGACAGATGCCTATGGGCTGACGGTACCAACTCTGCATTTTTTTGATAGGGGACGGGGAGGAAACAATGTGCAGGAACTGGAGGCACTGTCACCCATCAAATCTACTACCACCTCTAATTGTTCTGGCAATACCATTCGTACAGTGGTATTCGGGCCTACAAAATGACGCAGAACATCCTGTCACCTGTGTGCACCTGAGGAAGGTATTTCATTTGGATGCATAGCTGGCACAGATCGACAATATCCTCTCCTTGCAGTAGGCGCTCCACCAATACCAGCAGCACCACGGCCACATCCCGTATTCGATGCTCTCCTCATTTTTTTATGGTCACCCACAAAATTGGCTGACAGACGAACAATTGTATTTTTGTGTCATGGGTGAAAATGAGGTGTAGGATAACCCCAAAAACTGCTATAGGTCACCGACAGAATTAACAGCCAGATTAAGTATTGTATTTCCGTGTCACGGATTCAAAGAGGGTATTTTGTGCCCCCAAAAATGGGCTTATGTCATCCACACAATTAACAGACTGATATAACTATTCTATTACAGTAAAACAGATGGAAAGGAATTGTTTTGATCCCCAAAAAATGGCTTTATGTAACCGACACAATTAACAGACTGATTATTCTATTACTGTAAGATGGATGCAAAGGGGGTGTTTTGACCCCAAAAAATTGGTTTTAGGTCACCAACACAAATAACAGACTAATTAACTATTCTATTACAGTAAGACAGATGCAAAGGTGGTGTTTGGAACCCAAAAATTGGCTGTATGTCACCCACAGAATTAATAGCCACAGAATTAATAGCCTAATTAAGTATTGTATTTATGGGTCCCTGGTGCAAAGGAGGTGTTTTGCCAAAGTCAAAAATGCCTACAGGTCCCCCACAGATTTAACAGCCACATTAAAAGCCTAACACTGCCCCTGACTGCAGCAGCATCCTGTCCCTACACTAGTTAGAGCAGAATGCCGGAGCAACATGGGATCTGGCATCTATGCATGCAGGGTCATGTGCTGCGACGGCCAATCACAGCCATGCCAATACTAGGCATATTGTAGTAAGGCTCAGGGGTCCGTCCATACAGAAGGTACGTGTCACAGAGGTTCCTGGCCTCAGTGAGATAAGAACCAGTGCTCGCTGACAATGTCGTACTTAGTATGGCTGTAAAGCCAATCCGGGCCGGTTCTTATTGGGAGCAGCCAAAGAGCAGGGTGGGTGGCTGTTCCCCACGTCCAGGCCAGGTTTTGGGCTGGGGTTTAAAAACACAGCCAGCAGCTCAGCTGGGTGTGGAATGATCCTCCAGGTGATTGCGGAGCTGTGGAATCTCTGTGTTTTGGGAGCTGAGGAGACCCGCCACGCTGCTAGGCTGAGAGCCGCATGAGAGCCGCCTGCTGTGGACTGCAAGGTGATTTGTGGAATCTTGCTGTGTGAATTAACACCAAGACCCTGTGAAGTGTTGTTTTTCCTTTTCTGCTTGTTTTGGTGTGAATAAACACTGAACTTTTGTTTTTCAACCGTGGTCTTGCCTCTGTGTTACGTCCGCTTTCCCTGCCTACCAGAGCAAATCCCTACACTATTAAAAAGGTGGAGAACACCAATAACCATAGAATTATACAGGTTGTTCACCCCTCTTTTAGAATCAAAGCCTAATAGAATTTTTTATCTACTTAACAATGTTGACACCCCACTAACAGTGGAACAAGACAAGTTATTCATCCCAAGTTAAGGTCTAATTGAATTGTTTATCTATTAAACAACATAGTAGAACTGATATAACTGTTAGCAGCCATGTGCTAGTTACTCACAGTACCCAGGTATGATACTGTGGTGATCGCAGATGAAAGGATGTTAGTAGTCAACGATTGGAAATTCCTTTTCACCTTGATGCCGGCGACAACTGAATCGGACGTCGGTTCTATCACACAGAATAGCAGTACTTACATTGACAGAATACTTAATCCCTTTGTCATTTCTTTACCATCATATATATGTGGCACCACAGATTTATTGAAAAGAAATGGGGGGGTTTCAGTTCCAGCTCGGGCTCCTAAGCAGGGAGTTGTCCTGTCAGAGCTTGGTTCCTGTCCGGCTGCTGGAGGCGTGAAATGTCATCGCTTTGAGCTTTTGAGACTGGGCCACCTGTGGAGCCTATTTCATATGGAAGATGCCTGTCTGAAAATTGGCAGGCGTCAAATTATATTTCCCCATATTCCTCACAATCACTGTGGGCACCATTCAATTTCACAGCAATTTATTCAAACTTCACTGGATCCTATGGATCCATTCAGCTTCAGATTACAGTTCCTGCACTGTCCCTTTCACACTGGTAATTAAGTATTCTCTAATTCTACAGATCGTCAGCACTACTACTCCTATTACTACTACCAGGGCCGGACTGGCCTGCTGGGATAACGGGAAATTTCCGGCAGGCCTGAGTGCCGCAAGGCCGCGGCCCTGGTGACAAGTGGGGGCGGCCGCGGCCGGCGGCAGGGCAGAGCAGGAGATGAGCGCTTCCATTGTGGAAGCACTCATCTCCATAGTCATCTGTATTGCCGTCCTCAGGACGGCGATACAGATGCCTGTGCGCTGTGGCAGGGGAGGGAGAGGTGTGTCCCCTCCTGTTCCTCTGATTGGCTGCCGGCCTAGTGCTGGCAGCCTATCAGAGGCTGGTGCAGGCGGCGTGATGACGTCATCACGCCGCCTGAGCCGTATAGCGAGGGACACAGGCCGGAAGAGGCCTGCACCGCATCGCATCGCTGGAGGTAAGTATTAGTGTTTTCTTTTTTTTTTTTTATATAGGTACAATACTCGACTGGCACATGATGCTGGGCTACTGGCACATAAGGGGGGCGGCTACTGGCACATGATGCTGGGCTACTGGCACATAAGGGGCGACGGCTGGGCTACTGGCACATAAAGGGGGACGGCTGGGCTACTGGCACACAAGGGGGGACGGCCGGGCTACTGGCACATAAGGGGGGACGGCTGGGCTACTGGCACATAAGGGAGGATGGCTGGGCTACTGGCACATAAGGGGGGACGGCTGGGCTACTGGCACATAAGGGGGGCGGCTACTGGCACATAAGGGGGACGGCTGGGCTACTGGCACATAAGGGGGGACTGCTGGGCTACTGGCACATAAAGGGGCGGCTACTGGCACCTAAGGGGAGTGGCTAATGGCACATAAGGGGGGTGGCTACTGGCACATAAGGGGGGACGGCTGGGCTACTGGCACATAAGGGGGGGCGGCTGGGCTACTGGCACATAAGGGGGGCGGCTACTGGCACATAAGGGGGGCGGCTACTGGCACATAAGGGGGACGGCTGGGCTACTGGCACATAAGGGGGGACGGCTGGGCTACTGGCACATAAAGGGGGACGGCTGGGCTACTGGCACATAATGGGGACGGCTGGGCTGCTGGCACATAAGGGGGTAGCCCTTAAGAAGCAAGACGAAACACGCGTCGGGCTAGGAGCCATCATCCTGCATTCCTCCCTTGGTTAGTATGGGCTGTTTTCCCTGTCTCTCTCATTGATAGTATGTTGCATGTGGGTCAGTATATTAGTGTTACTTTTGTGCTTTTGCACATCTTGTGCTGACCTCTTTGAAACATTATTGCAACTAATATGATTTATTGGTGACGTGGTCTGATATATAGTTGCTTATTCCCTGTGTGGACATATATATGTATTCTTACAATTATATTGCATCAGTTCAGGTATGCAACTCTGTGAGTCAGCCCAATTTTGCCATATGTATTCACATTGTGAGGATTGATGGTGGCTCCCTTTGTACTTGAATACCAAGAAATAGGCACTAGTAAAGACCCTCGGGAGGTAAACCTCAAATACACCATTGGTCAGTAAGACCAAAATAAATCCCTGTAGGGGTATACTAATTTTGAAAATTAAGATGTGAAAAAAAGATGTGAATGAGCAGGTAAGTGGTATACAGTTTGACACACTCTTGGGGTATAAACCTAGTTCTAGGTGTCCCAGGACCTGGGCCCAGGTCCCAATTACTTATATCAACTGTGTGTCCCTCTTCACTGATACCCACAGTACATCACACCATTCAAAACATGCTGCTATATGACCCTGTCGCTGGGTAATGTTTTCACAGTTTTCTACCGTCTGTCTAAAAGAGTGCCTAACACTAGTCCCCACCCGACATGTTTTGCCGTGATGCGGCTTCGTCAGGGGCTTGGGGTATTAGCCACTTACCTGCTCATTCACATCTTTCTCTTTCAAATTAAGAGGAAAAGTTGAATTAATACAAATCAGTACTATCGTCTGATAGTTTTAAACATGTGGTAAATTGGGGCATCTATAACCCCTTTTAATTATATCTAATAAAGTGTTGTTTTAATTTTCAAAATTTGTATACCCCTACAGGGATTTCTTTTGGTCTTACTGACCAATGGTCCCTTTGTACTTGTCACATTTCTCCTACATTACTACTACTATATGAAATTACATTGTTGTACTATTTATGTATTATCTTCTTTTTAACTAATAACAATTTATTTATACTATCTGTGTGAGACTTAATGGGTGTTCTGTTGAATTAACACACATATTATCCTATTTGTATGTAAATCGTTGGTTGTTCTTGGTGTTATATGGTTTGAGGACTTGATCAGAGAGATAAACTCCTCCCATATACCGATTGTAGTGGACAATACAATCAGTCTTGAGGACCGTTGCCGCGGTACCTCGCACAGGGACAGGGGTGATGCCATCCCTCTTGTCCTTATATCTGACCAGTAACAGGTTTCCACTGGTAAGGGCACAGGTCTCACCCCTGGGGATAGGTACCTGGAGGGGGTGGGTAGGGAGGCCGCTTTAATTTTTCTGCATGGTCCCACAAGTGGACGTGGATCTGGCGGCGAGGGACTGGAATGAGGGGATACTAGTGGCCGGATGCTAAGAGTGCCGGCCACAGTCAGCGCACGCACACAAAAAAAAGTGCTTGCGCCCATGAAAAATGTGTGTGGGGGGGGCGGGGGGCAAGCTGCAGCACCCCTGGCGGCGTCTAGGGTCACACAGCTGAGTGTGCTTTGGACCCCAGACACCCAATCAGGGTGATGCTGAAAAAAAAGTTTTTTTTTTCCCTTAAACTCTCCCTAATCTCCCTGCCTAATCTAAGCTGTCCCTAAACCTGTCCCTAGGTACCTGTGGTGGCTCAGATGAGGGGTACTGGGGGTGCTGGGCTCAACGAGGCTTCTTTCTCCACGCTCCAGGATGCAGTGTGGAGGAGGAGGCAGAGCTGGGGGAAGTTAACCACCCCGCCGGCCCGTGCAGCCAATCGGAAGCGATCCTGAGAGGTGATGTCACCATCACCTCTCAGGATCTAGGGATGATGATTGGTGGTGTATTATTACACCACCGATCACCATCCTATTCCGGGTTATCGGGTCACCAGAGACCAGAATAACCCGGAAACGCAGCAAATTGCAAGTCTGAATCGACCTGCGGTTTGCAGCAATCGCCGATCCTGGGGGGATCACAGGACCCCCCTCAGCACTGTCACAGAGTGCCTGCTGAATGATTTCAGCAGGCACTTTGTTACAATCATCGGCTGCCGCTCAGCGGTGATCGGGAAAACACAAGGCGTCCTTAAGTACAGGGACATCAGGGCGTACCTGTACGCCCTGTTTCCCCAACAGGTTAAAGGCACTCTCTCCCTAAGGAGAGATAGTACCCCCTAACACCGACAGGCCTCTCACCCAGTTAAGCTAGTACTCTCTCTGCTCTGCACTGATGTGGAGAAATCACCCCGAAACAGCTATCTGCAGATGAGGTGCTGGCTTATTTAATATCCAGGTTATGTCTCAAGGCATATTTAAAGAGCTGAATATTGACTTATAGGATAGCTGCCTTACATCTGGTGGCATTAGAGGAAGAGCTTGTTAAGAGCTCATTTGCATCCCTCTTCACCCCATTTTACTGCACATTGCAGCGAGAAAAACACAACAGGGAGGAAGAAGAGAGATGCTCATAGAACCCTGAGAGGAAGGGAGGAGGACATGCCTTAATCGGCTCACCGGCTGACAGCCTGGATGAGCCAAATAGAGGGTAGCAGGCAGGGAGGTGCCCTTTCAGAACGACTAGAATGTCATTGTGTGTTGGGCTGAGGGTATATGGGTGTAACAATCTACATCTTAGGGACAGTAAAAAGTCATAATCAAGCAGGGAAAGTTTTCAGGGAGTGAGGAGTTAAAGGTAGGCATACCTGTTTAAGTACAGTTTAAGTGTTGGCGCAATACAAGTGTGCAACTCGTGTTTTACAATACAAGTGTTCAACTCGTGTTTTACAAACCAAGTATAATTTTAAATCTCTTAGCAAAAACAGTGAAAAATAGATTAAATCTAAAAATTCCTAGAAGACTAGAGGGTGTAATATACCAATTTCCAGGGCAATACGAGCAACTTTGTTTAGGATAAAATTGAACCAAACTTTAAAAAAATTTGGCTACCAACCAGAATCTCAAAATGTTAGCTCATCTCTATTAAATACTATAGTAAAAGCTCTATGGAGTGGTTTTGGGGCATCACTACTAGAGCTACAGATGCTGTAAAGGACCAAACAAAGCAACGCATTATAGAAATAATTCTTTCCTTTGTCGGGGATACTCCATAGCTCTCTAGCTTGTCCTTTATCTACTCCTTCATTAAACCTGGATTAACTTCTTGTGTGCTTTCTTTTTCTACTCCATACATGTTCACAGCAATTATCATTTCTCTTCTTCTTGACAGGTTTTCTTTTTTTCAAAAACAAACAATTCTACTTCCGAATTCAAACCTATTTGGGCTAGGGGATTTAGGGTAAAGATCCACTTCTTTTCTACTTTACCAGGTCTTGTAAGGAGTTTAAGAAATAAAGGGAATGGGGGGGCGGAATTTCACAGCCGAGCCGCATGCACGCTGCTCCCTGATCTCCGCTGCTGGCCTGCCCTTACCGGACCATTTATTACCTTTCTAATCACCTAAATATGGGCAAGACTTCCCCAGATAGGTCCAGGGACCTACAGAGAGCTCCAAAACTGGGCTCCAATCAAGGGGAAATTGAGCGTTTTCTGAATAGGACGCCGGCAGCCACGGCACATGAAGCTTACAAGATGGTGCCGGCTAAGCAGAGAAGCGTACATGTAACTGAAGCAGAGGACTCGCAGGAAGTTAAGCGGAGGACACCTCGGCAGCACGAGAGGACCAGAAAATCTGTAAATTCTTCCTTAAAGACCTGCTGACCCAGTCGCTGGAACCTCTGGTACGTGAACTTAAAAACATTAAGCACGACTTACGTCACATGCACTCCAGGTTGGAGACTTTTGGAACGACCCAGGTGTCTATTATAGACTTCAACACTGAAGTAGCTAACAACTTAGATAACTGTCAGGCCTATGTGAACCACTTGTATTCCTTAATAGAGGACTAAGAATATTGTGGTCGCAGGAACAATTTAAGGTTAAAAGGCCTGCCTGAATCCGTGACCCCAGATATGTTGATTCCCGCCCTTACCTCCATCTTTACTAGCCTGCTAGGCCAAGAGTCGGGCAAACTGGAGATGGACACCGCAAAACAACGCGAAGCCCTGAGGGACATCATCTGCAGACTGGTTCACTGCCAGACAAAAGAAAAAATACTGGCAGCCTCCGGGTCCGCAGCCCCCATTATGTATGAAGACTACACTGTCAGGCCCCTTTCACACGGGCGAGTTTTCCGTGCGGGTGCGATCCGTGCGGCGAACGTATGGCACCCGCACTAAATCCTGACCCATTCATTTCTATTGGGCTGTGCACATGAGCGTTGTTTTTAACGCATCACTTGTGCGTTCAGTGCAAATCGCAGCATGCTCTATATTGTCCGATTTTGACGTGACGCAGGCCCCATAGAAGTGAATGGGGTGCGTGCAAATCGGATGGCATCTGGATGGCAACACGTTGCGTTCAGTTTTTTTGGACGGAAGTCACTTAGCAACACTCCTGGGCTATATAATACAGGAAGTAGGCGTTTTTTTTCTCTGTCTCGGTCTGCATGTGGTTTTTGGCAGCACATGAGGGAGAAGTTTGCTGGATCTATTTCAAGCCCTCGCGGAGCGAATTATCTGCAGCATGCCCAAAAATCCTAGAGCCATGGATGTTGAGAAGCTCATTGTCCTGGTGCAGGATAGGCCCTGCCTCTGGGATCTCCGTTGTTCGGAATACCAGGACCGATATAAAAAGGACGCTGCCTGGGAGGAGGTTACCCAGGATCTATTTGCAGCCATATGGCAAACCACAAAAGGGCAAAGTCGCCGGAATTTAAGTAAGTTAAACAATGTATACATGTCCTCCCTAGTATATAGGCCTTGTTATACCTTTGTTTACCTATCACTTTAGAAATTGATCCATGTTCCTTTATTGCCTTTCTATTACCAGTTGAAGAGGTCAAGACCAATTCCGCAAGGAAATGAGAAAGCAGGGGCGGAGCGGGGCTGGTCTCCCCAAGAAAAGGCCGTACCTCTTCCGGGAGCAGCTAATGTTCCTCCGCGCTGTCATGGATCTGCGTCCGTAAGTCCATTCTACACAATAAGCTATACGCACTGTATGGGGAATTTTTACATACTGTGAATGTTTTGAATGGATCAATGTGAAATGTCCTATTTATCACTAGCAAACATTTGCATTGCTCCTTTCTTAACCTAAAGTAGGAGATTAAAATGATAAGTTGAGTAAAGATTGATGGTACGTACAGTCATGTGAAAAAATTAGGACACCCTTTGAAAGCATGTGGTTTTTTGTAACATTTTTAATAAAAGGTTATTTCATCTCCGTTTCAACAATACAGAGAGATTAAAGTAATCCGACTAAACAAAGAAAACTGAAGAAAAGTCTTTTCAAGATCTTCTGTAAATGTCATTCTACAAAAATGCCTATTCTAACTGAGGAAAAAGATAGGACACCCTTGCCCCTAATAGCGAGTGTTACCTCCTTTGGCTGAAATAACTGCAGTGAGACGGTTCTTGTAGCCATCTACCAGTCTTCGACATCGGTCTGAGGAAATTTTACCCCACTCCTCAATGCAGAACTTTTTCAGCTGTGAGATGTTTGAGGGGTTTCTTGCACGTACAGCCCTTTTCAAGTCACCCCACAGCATCTCAATGGGATTCAAATCTGGACTTTGACTTGGCCATTCCAGGACTCTCCATTTCTTCTTTTTCAGCCAATCTTTGGTTGATTTACTAGTATGTTTTGGGTCATTGTCATGTTGCATGGTCCAGTTCCGCTTCAGCTTTAATTTTCTAACTGATGGTCTCACATGTTCTTCAAGCACCTTCTGATACACAGTAGAATTCATCGTGGATTCTATGATGGTGAGCTGACCAGGTCCTGCTGCAGCAAAGCAGCCCCAAACCATGACACTTCCACCTCCATGCTTCACAGTTGGTATGAGGTTCTTTTCTTGGAATGCTGTGTTTGGTTTACGCCAAACATGTCCTCTGCTGTTGTGTCCAAATAATTCAATTTTGGACTCATCTGTCCAAAGAACATTATTCCAGAAGTCCTGGTCTTTGTCAACTTTATCTCTGGCAAATGTCAGTCTGGCCTCGATGTTTCTCTTGGAAAGCAAAGGTTTCCTCCTTGCACCCCTCCCATGCAAGTTAAACTTGGACAGTCTCTTTCTGATTGTAGAGGCATGTACTTCTACATCAACAGTAGCCAGAGCCTGCTGTAGTTCTCGAGATGACACTTTAGGGTTTTTGGAGACCTCTTTTAGCATCTTGCGGTCTGCTCTTGGGGTGAACTTGCTGGGGCGACCAGTCCTGGGCATGTTGGCAGTTGTTTTGAAAGCCCTCCACTTGTAGACTATCTTCCGGACAGTGGAATGGCTGATTTCAAAATCTTTTGAGATCTTTTTAAATCCCTTCCCAGACTCATAGGCTGCTACAATCTTTTTTCTGAAGTCCTCTGACAGCTCTTTTGCTCTCACCATGGTGCTCACTCTCACTTCAACAGTCAGGAGCACACCAAACTAAATGTCTGAGGTTTAAATAGGGCAAGCCTCATTCAACATGCAGAGTAACGATCTACTAATTATGTGCACCTGGTGTGATATACCTGTGTGAGATCTGAGCCAATTTAAGAGGGAATACATGTGAGGGTGTCCTATCTTTTTCCTCAGTTAGAATAGGCATTTTTGTAGAATGACATTTACAGAAGATCTGGAAAAGACTTTTCTTCAGTTTTCTTTGTTTAGTTGGATTACTTTAATCTCTCTGTATTGTTGAAACGGAGATGAAATAACCTTTTATTAAAAATGTTACAAAAAACCACATGCTTTCAAAGGGTGTCCTAATTTTTTCACATGACTGTAAATAATGTAGCAGGATGAACCCACATGCTCTATGGGACATAAGATGTGTAATAAATGTATTTTCAAATTTTCGTTTCCTCGTTTTGGTTAAAGTTAACACGATAGTATACATGAGTATAGACCTTGTATTTCAGAGTGTGTGGGTTATCCCTGCTACATCTATACTACCACAATTACCACATATGTCTATTTTAGGTTGGCAGGGGAGTTGCTAGTGTGTGAAAACATCTGAGGCACAAGGCCACTGTCCAACACCCCCGTGAATCAAAGTTCCACCCATGAAGCTATGTCGCTATCCCCGGGGGGGAGGGGGGCATCACACTAGTTATTGACCCCTTTCAGCAGTCCCCCCTTCAGTGAATGGGGGAGTGCTGAAAGTGGTTTAATAACTACTGCGAAGAGACTAGCCATCTGGGCGACCCCCAGATCAACCCCCAACCCCCCTTGTACTAGTTCCGCTACTTATCTGCTGCGTTGGCATGAGTTCAGTCACTTCTGTGCCATCGGTGCTCAATCGCAGCAGATAAGTAGCGGAACTAGTACAAGGGGGGTGATCAGGGGGTTGGCCAGTTCCAATCAATGGAAAAATTCACTGGAATATTTCCTTAACATTCTATCAGCAATCCAGCATAACATTCAGGGCACTGGACCAAACATATGGGGCACAAGCCCCGAATGGTTAGCCAAAAAGAAACCTCGGTTTGTTGTGCCTGTTAGTACTATGTGACAAATGTAGATGGTGTAGCTCATGACAGGAATATGTTAATCGTTTTTTGGCGAATCATCATGTTTATATATTTTCATCGTTTTGTAGAACGGAGGACAACCTAGAGGAGGATGAAGAAGAATCTTCACCCCAATTGTCAAGTGCCTGTGACGAGGAGCCGACAGCTGGGCAGCAGGAGAGTCTTCCGGGACCAACACCAGCACCTTCCGAGCCTCCTGCAGCATCAGGAGCTGATTCCCCCCCCTCCCTCTGGCTCTACCCATCAGGTCCAGACGATGGGCAAATCCCCCTGCCGAGTCCAACGTGAATGTCCAAGTTTTGGATTATTTATCTCGGGCTCGGCAGGAGGATCATCACGATATGTTTGCCCGTAGTCTGGCCCATTATATGCGGCAGCTACCTCCAGAACGATTGTTACGGACAAGAACTTCCGTAGAAATCGTTCTGGAGCTAGCGAATTCGCTTCCTGATCCCTCGATCATGCATGATGCCCTCGAAAATTTACGCCGCTATGGGCAACTAATTGTCCCCAAACACCCCACTGTTTCCCAGCCATTCCCCGACCAACCACAAATGCCCCCCCCAAGGGATCATTATGGGCCACCAATGGCGCCATATGTTCCCCAGATTCAGGGGGAGCCGAGCTATGGTCCTCCGGGACCCTCGCCCAGTCGAGCTGGCCCACCTTCCCAGGCCCAATATTCAAGGGCTCCTTCCCAGGGCCAATATTCCTGCCCCCCTTCACAGGGCCAATATTCCGGCCCCCCTTCACAGGGCCAATATTCTGGCCCCCCTTCACAGGGCCAATATTCCGGCCCCCCTTCACAGGGCCAATATTCCGGCCCCCCTTCACAGGGCCAATATTCCGGCCCCCCTTCACAGGGCCAATATTCCGGCCCCCCTTCACAGGGCCAATATTCCAGGGCTCCTTATGAGGGACAAGGTCCAAATCAGGCTGGACCCTCACAATATTCTGCCCCTCCTTATCAGGGATCTTGTTCGCCATCAAGGCAATATGTAAATTTGTAGGATTTTTGGCTGATACATTTATTTATTTTCATATACCCCAGATTTTATTTTAATATTGTGTGAAATTAAACACATTTTTGTTTTCAAGCTTCTAATGTGTGTGATTTTATTTTATTGTGCATACACATACCACAATATATAGCTAGTACATTTGGACTAGACATTAGTAACCACATAGGACACATATGAAAAGTTAATTTGGCACACAAACACTGAGGTTCAATAGTTTTTATTTTTAGGGCTTCTTACATCAAAATGTTGGTCATAATAAATGTAAATGAGTTTGTTTTATTATACATACATACAAAACATAAAATAAAACAATTCCGCAGCACATCCACGTAGTAGGAAAAATGAAAAACTTTATTCACCAAGCATGCAACGTTTCAATCCTCTCAATGGGATTTTCCTCAAACCGAAAAAAAACCATTTTGACAAATTTGAGAAATTTTGCCACGTTTTGGAGGTAATAGAGAAATGAGGTATTAGTACATATTTCACCTACCAGGTAGATTCGACTCTTTTTTTGCAAAATATGTAAGCTCGCAACCCACGTCAAGGGTCCTCATTATCTTGCGAGTCCCTAACTTCAAAAAAGCAAAACTGAACTAAACTCAAACCATCCTGGTTATGAAAATAGACTGCCAAACACAAAAGTCCATGAATTGACGACTACTGTGGAAATGGAAAAGAACCGATAGGGGACATAAAATAATCAGAAAAAAATTCACGCACTCTGAGTCCAGCAGATACAGATCGTCCAAGTAGTAAAGTGTCTCTTGATGATGGTGTACTGTACACTTGGGCATCTTCTTCTGGTGTGGCCTCATAGGTGCGTATGTAGTTATGCAGCACTACACATGCCTTGATGACCTGATTGACATTTTGTGGTGCCAGCTGTATTGACGACTGGAAAACACGCCATTTATTTGAAAAAATGCCGAATGTGCACTCCACAAACCTTCTGGCTCTACTTAACCGATAATTAAAATTGCGCCTCTTGGCATCCAAACCGCGTCGAGGATAAGGACGCATCAGGTGGCTAGAAAGGGCAAATCCCTCGTCCCCTACGACCACATAAGGCGCAGGTGGCCCAGTAGAGCCAGGAAGGTTTGCTGGCTGTGGTACGTCCAGTTGGTTGGACTGAAGCCAGCGACCCATTCTGGAAGCCCTGAAGATGCGAGCATCTGCAGAACTTCCATAGGACCCAATATCTACAATGATAAACCTGTAGTTTGTGTCAGCCAAGGCCAACAAAACTACAGAGAAAAACTGCTTATAATTATAGTATTGGGACCCTGAGTTGGGTGGCTTCTTAACCCGTATGTGCTTCCCGTCAAGGGCACCAATACAATTCGGAAATTGAGCCCTTTCCTGGAAGCCATGGGCTATATCAAGCCACTGCTGCCTGGTTGGTTGTGGCAGCACTGAAGCCTTCAGTGTCAACCAAATGGAGGCACATGTAGCCCGTACCACGCCAGCAATTGTGGAAGTGCCCATTCGAAAAACAAAATGCAAACACGAAAATGAATTACCAGTCGCCAGATATCTGCAAAGAAAAAAAAATGGAATTAGATACTTTCATAGCATATGTTGGTAAATCGACAACATTACTTGACATTATTTAATGGAAAAGTGGCTGGTAAATATAAATGAAACAAGCACATAGTGGTATATTTAGTTAACAAATATTTTATATTCTGATATCAAAGTAAATAAGGAATAGCATTTAAACCTTGATAAAGTTCAAGACAATTAACATATACACACACAGGTGAGGTGTCCTCATCATTACAGGCTGCATTAGAATAATTAACCCCTGCGGAACTGGATTCTGGTGTGACTAATCTAACCACACACAGTTTCTCACTACAAATCAGGGAGTTTCAATACAGGTCTACTTCATTTACGCACTCAGGCAGATAATATTTAAACTTTAGAATACATAGGCCATTGACCGAAAAAATATGTATTGGAAAATAGGGTGGCATTAAATAAGTATTTAGTATGAAAATATATATAGTCTTACCTTAAAGTAATAATAAGCCGTTCTTCAGGTGACACACTCCGCCGCATATTGGTGTCCTGAAAAGTTAAAGAAGGCCTCAACTCCTCCAACAGACGATCAAACGTAGACACCGACATGCGGCAATAATTGAAGAACTTTGGAGGGTGCGCACGGAGCTCAGCGTACAAGCCAACAAAGATACCTTTGCTGGCACGCTGCAAAAGTATAGGATGCACCCACATACGCTTCCTCCACGGCTCCTCCTCAATCATTTCTGGCTGCTCTACAAAACAGCAGGAGACCAGCCAGTGCAAAAACTCATGGTCAGTGGATGACAGGGTGAAAATGGACATCCTGCAAAGGAAAATCCACTAACAAACACACACACCAATCAACACACAAACCAATCCACCAAAAAATGGAGCTGTCCAACAAAACAATGCATGATGGGGGTATTTATATGGTGTGTGCAGTTACAGGTGAATGTAGTGGATTGATCAGTTTTTTTTAACGCGCGTTGAAAAAAACGCATGCCATCCGGATGTCACACGCACGGGAAAAACTACGGAACGCGAGCCAAACGTATAATGAACTGACAGCACTCGCCTGAAAAATCGCAAGCTTTTAACTGAACGCACCCTGAACGCATCCGGCTAAAAAACATGACGCCCGTGTTAAAGAGGCCTCACTGTATATCAGGATATGTCCTCTATGACGCTCCGCAGAAGGAATCATTGCTGGACATCCTTAGGAGCAAGAAAATTACATACATATATTGCTGGACATCCTTAGGAGCAAGAAAATTACATACATATCGTTGGCTGCAATAATATTCAGGATTTAAAAAAAATAAATAAAAATGTTTGCCAATACCCTATATCTGGGGCCTATGCTGCATTTGTTAGTGTGACATACATGCTAGAAATACTGCAATAATATTCAGGGTTTAAAAAAAACTAAAAACATTTTGGGCAAAATGCTTAATTTGAAGCCTTTGCTGCATCTGTCAGTGTGAGATACAAGCTAGAAATGCTGCAATAATATTCTGTGTTTAAAAAACCCCCACCAATTTTGGCTAAAAACTAAATTTGCAGCCTTTACTGCATCTGTCAGTGTGAGATACACGCGTTAGATATTGCTGTTCTATTCTGTTATTGAAAAAACACCCATTTCGGCAAAATGCTTCATTTGCGGCCTTGTCTGCATCTGTCAGTGTAAGATACAAGCTATAAATACTGCAATAATATTCTGTGTTTAAAAAAAAACTCCCATTTTGGGCAAAAAACAAAATTTGCAGCCTTTGCTGCATCTCTCAGTGTGAGATACACGCGTTATATACTGCTGTTCTATTCTGTTATTGAAAAAACACGAATTTTTGGCAAAATACTTCATTTGAAGCCTTTGCTGTCTCTGTCAGTGTGAGATACACGCGTTAGATACTGCTGTTTTTATTCTGTTATTAACCCCTTAAGGACTTAGGACGTATCGGTACGGCATGGTTCCCGAGTCCTTAAGGACCCATGACGTACCGGTACGTCATGAGTTTAAAATAAGATTGCGGCGCCCCGGGGGTTAATCCGAACGGGATTTCGGCTGAAATCATTCAGCCGGCATCCTGTCACAACGCCGAGGGGGGTCATGTGACCCCCCCGTATCGGCGATCGCAGCAAACCGCAGGTCAATTCAGACCTGCGGTTTGCTGCGCTTTTAGCCGATTCTGATCCCCGCGGTCTCTGACCGCAAGGATCAAACGTTAAAATGCCAGAAATTAAGTTTTATTAACCCCCCCTGCACCCCTGAATGATATTATGTGGGCGGGTGGTGCAGGGGGGGTGTCGCGGGAGGTGGGCGGTGTGGGAGGCGGGATCACGATCCCCCGCCCGCCTCCCCTTGAATAATCGTTGGCTTCTAGTGGGTATACCAGGGTGCCAGCACATTGCTGGCACCCTGGTATAAACGGCTGACATCGGTGATGCGATGTCAGCTGTTTAACCCTTTCCATACAGCGGTCCGTACGGACCGCTGTATGGAAAAGGTTAACAGCTCAGGGAGCTCCCTCCCTCTCCCATCGGGGGCTGCTGTGCCTTTGCAGCCCCCCGATGGGAGAGGGAGAGAGCTCCCAGGCAGCCCCCCAAGCCCCGTCCTTACCCTTCCCCGTCTGCGAAGTTCTGAACACTACTGAGCAGACGGGGAAGGTTCCCATGGCAACAGGACGCCTCTCAGGCATCCTGCTGTCCATGGTGCTGAACAGATCTGTGCTGAAGGCAGAGATCTGTTCAGACAAAGTGGTAAGTAAAATACAGTGCAGTACAATATATATTGTACTGTACTGTATTATACAGACATCAGACCCACTGGATCTTCAAGAACCAAGTGGGTCTGGGTAAAAGAAAATGTAAAAAAAAAGTGAAAAAAGTTAAGATAAAAAAAAAACACATTTATCACTAAATAAAAAAAAATATACTACACATATTAGGTATCGCCGCGTCCATAACAACCTGATCTATAAAACGGTCATTTTACTTTCCCCTCACGGTGAACGCCATAAAAAAAATAATAATAAAAACTATGAGAAAATTGAAATTTTGCCCACCTTACTTCCCAAAAAAGGTAATAAAAGTGATCAAAAAAGTCGCATGTACGCCAAAATAGTACCAATCAAACCGTCATCTCATCCCGCAAAAATCATACCCTACCCAAGATAATCGCCTAAAAACTGAAAAAACTATGGCTCTTAGACTATGGAAACACTAAAACATGATTTTTTTTGTTTCAAAAATGAAATCATTGTGTAAAACTTAACTAAATAAAAAAAGTATACATATTAGGTATCGACGCGTCCGTATCGACCAGCTCTATAAAAATATCACATGACCTAACCCCTCAGATGACCACCGTAAAAAAATAAAAATAAAAACGGTGTAAAAAAAGCCATTTTTTGCCATCTTACATCACAAAAAGTGTAATAGCAAGCGATCAAAAAGTCAAATGCACCCCAAAATAGTGCCAATCAAACCGTCATCTCATCCCGCAAAAAATTAGACCCTACTTAAGATAATTGCCCAAAAACTGAAAAAACTATGGCTCTTAGACTATGGAGACACTAAAACATTTTTTTTGTTTTAAAAATGAAATCATTGTGTAAAACTTACATAAATAAAAATAATTGTATACATATTAGGTATCGTCACGTCCGTGACAACCTGCTCTATAAAATTACCACATGATCTAACCTGTCAGATGAATTTTGTAAATAACAAAAAATAAAAACGTGCCAAAAAATCTATTTCTTGTTACCTTGCCGCACAAAAAAGTGTAATATAGAGCAACCAAAAATCATATGTACCCTAAACTAGTACCAACAAAACTGCCACCCTATCCCGTAGTTTCTAAAATGGGGTCACTTTTATGGAGTTTCTACTCTAGGGTTGCATCAGGGGGGCTTCAAATGGGACATGGTGTCAAAAAAACAGTCCAGCAAAATCTGCCTTCCAAAAACCGTATGGCATTCCTTTCCTTCTGCGCCCTGCCGTGTGCCCGTACAGCGGTTTACGACCACATATGGGGTGTTTCTTTAAACTACCGAATCAGGGCCATAAATAATGGGTTTTGTTTGGCTGTTAACCCTTGCTTTGTAACTGGAAAAAAAATATTAAAATGGAAAATCTGCCAAAAAAGTGAAATTTTGAAATTGTATCTCTATTTTCCATTAAATCTTGTGCAACACCTAAAGGGTTAACAAAGTTTGTAAAATCAGTTTTGAATACCTTGAGGGGTGTAGTTTCTTAGATGGGGTCACTTTTATGGAGTTTCTACTCTAGGGGTGCATCAGGGGGGCTTCAAATGGGACATGGTGTCAAAAAACCAGTCCAGCAAAATCTGGCTTCCAAAAACCATACGGCGCACCTTTCCTTCTACGCCCTACTGTGTGCCAGTACAGTAGTTTACGGCCACATATGGGGTGTTTCTGTAAACGGCAGAGTCAAGGAAATAAAGATACAGTCTTGTTTGGCTGTTAATCCTTG
This sequence comes from Bufo gargarizans, assembly GCF_014858855.1. Lineage (NCBI taxonomy): Eukaryota > Metazoa > Chordata > Amphibia > Anura > Bufonidae > Bufo > Bufo gargarizans. Next base: position 24,931,038 of record NC_058080.1, on the reverse strand, counting down.
CTTTGTTAGTAGAAAAAATGGGTTAAAATGGAAAATTAGGCAAAAAAATGAAATTCTCAAATTTCATCCCCATTTGCCAATAACTCTTGTGCAACACCTAAAGAGTTAACGAAGCTTGTAAAATCAGTTTTGAATACCTTGAGGGGTGTAGTTTATAGAATGGGGTCATTTTTGGGCAGTTTCTATTATGTAAGCCTCGCAAAGTGACTTCAGACCTGTAGTGGTCCCTAAAAATTGGGTTTTTATAAATTTCTGAAAAATTTCAAGATTTGCTTCTAAACTTCTAAGCCTTGTAACATCCCCAAAAAATAAAATATCATTCCCAAAATGCTGCAAACATGAAGTAGACATATGGGGAATGTAAAGTCATCAACATTTTTGGGGGTATTGCTATGTATTACAGAAGTAGAGAAACTGAAACTTTGAAATTTGCTAATTTTTCAAAATTTTTGGTAAATATGGTATTTTTTTATCCAAAAAAATTAACTTTTTTGACCCAATTTTTGCAGTGTCATGAAGTACAATATGTGACGAAAAAACAATCTCAGAACAGCCTGGATAAGTCAAAGCGTTTTAAAGTTATCAGCACTTAAAGTGACACTGGTCAGATTTGCAAAAAATGGCCAAGTCCTTAAGGTGAAATAGGGCTGAGTCCTTAAGGGGTTAAAAAAACACCTATTTTGGGCAAAATACATAATTTGCAGTCTTTGCTGAATCTGTCAGTGTCAGGATTCAAACCGGTGACCGGCCATGACCCAGGCCTCTAGCCTCTAGCCTCTAGACTACCAACCCTTCTGGACTTTTCCTTCTCCTGAACTCTTTGATCTACTTTGTTCCAGCCTTGCCTTGTTAATCTCTGTGATTCCTTGCACCTGCTACTTCCTCTTTATAAGCCCAGCCTCTTGCACCAGATCCCCGCTGGTTATTGTTCTTCTGGACTTGATCCTGCTGCATCTACAGCTGTTCCTCTGTTGCTACTGCTACCAACTCGACTGCTGCCGACCTCGGAATTGTCCCTGACTACTCTTCTGCTTGTCCCTACCTACTGAACTGCTACCACCGTTCCCGATCTGGATTGTCTGACCATGCTTACTGCCGCCTGCCCTGACCCACCGCCTGCCAACCGATTACGCCTCTGACAGACTTCCTGCACCTATAACCTGCATGCGGTCCTTGCCACTGGGCTCCCACCTCTAGCCAGCTGTCCTCTGACTCAGTTGAGCCTGTAGGATTGTAACAGAATAACCAGCCTTAAAATGGAGTCCGCGATGGCCACCCTGCGCAAACAAGTCTCCGAACTTCAGGAGTTTGGCGCCTCTGCCCAAAAGGAAATGGCTCAACTTCAAGGCGCAATCCAGAGCCAACAGAGGGAAATTATTGACTTACAGCGTCAACTACTGGACGTACGCAGCACGGTCACAGACACCCGCATGCCTCTCCCGTCAAAGTTTAACGGCAATCGGCACCAGTTTCGGGGGTTCCTCAACCAGTGCCGTATCTACTTTCAGATGCAGCCGGGCTCCTTTTCCTCGGACAGAAAGAAGATCCTGTTCATCATTAACCTTCTTACTGACGAGGCCCTGGCATGGGCATCCCCATATGTGGAATCCCACAGTCCCTTATTGAATAACCTAGACAACTTCACCACAGCCATGAGCCAAGTCTTCGACGACCCTAACTGCTGCGCGACTGCCGAGGCTAGTCTGCACAGTCTGCGGCAGGGACTGTATACCTCCGGGTTCCGCCGCTGGGTCACGGACACCACCTGGAACCCCGCTGCCCAGAAAAGTCAATTTCGCCGCGGACTCTCCGAACTTATAAAGGATGAGCTCGCCAGGGTAGACGCCCCAGACGATCTGGATGACTTTGTCCAACTGTGCATCCGAATTGACCGGAGACTCGTGGAAAGAAGGAGAGAAAGACTCTGGTCCTTAGATAACAGGCCCGCGTACCCTTTCACTCCAACGACTCAGCCAGCTCACCAACCCTCCACCGAGCCGATGCAGGTGGACACACTGCGTAAGACTCTATCGGCTGCTGAAAAGGAGAGACGACTGGCCGCAGGCCTCTGCCTTTACTGTGGCAAGCCAGGGCACTTCGCTATTAGGTGCCCCAATAAGACTCGCCGAACCATCGCTGTCACTGAATTACGGGAATTACAACAAGCCACAATCTCACGCTTGGCCTCTGAAACCATAGACACTACAGGTACCGGATCCCACTTCATTGTTTCTATCCTTATCACCATTGGGGAACGACAGCTTCCCTGCTCTGCAATGCTTGACTCGGGGGGGGGGCGGCGGAAATTTCATGGACTTGACCTTCGCCCATGAGAACAACTAACCACTGGTAACCAGGGCAGCCCCCATCGATCTGGAAATCGTCGATGGGACCCCACTCTCTTCTGGGCCGGTTACGCACCAGAACGCTGATCTTCAACTCCTCGTCAAACCCGATCATCAGGAAACCATTCACTTCTCCCTGATCACCTCCCCTAAGTTTCCGGTGATCCTAGGCATCCCTTGGTTGGCCACCCACAACCCCTCGGTGGACTGGGACACCCGCTGCATACGGTTCCGCTCAGACTTTTGTTCTCAGAACTGTTTACGTGAATCCGTCCCTCCTCCGCACGAAGAACCTACCATATTCGGACTATCCACCAAGGAGCTTTTACCCACTCAATATCAGGAGTTTCAGGATGTCTGTGACAAAAGAAATGCAGACAAACTGCCCCCGCATTGGCCTTATGACTGCCCGATTGAGCTGCTGCCTGGAGCCGAAATACCCTTCGGCAGTATATACTCCCTCTCCGAGCCGGAACTCAAGGCCCTGAAGGAGTACTTAGACGAAAATCTAAAAAAAGGTTTTATCCGACCTTCCACATCTCCTACAGGGGCCCCTTTCTTCTTCGTGGAGAAAAAAGACTCTTCTTTACGCCCTTGCATAGATTATCGAAAGCTCAACAATGTTACTGTGAAGAACCGGTACCCTCTCCCCCTGATTTCTGAACTCCTCGAGAGACTTCGGGCGGCAAAAGTCTTGACTAAGCTCGATCTCCGAGGAACCTACAACCTGGTCCGAATTCGCCCAGGGGACGAGTGGAAAACCGCTACGGTCACTTCGAGTATCTGGTCATGCCTTTCGGCCTCTGCAATGCCCCTGCTACCTTCCAACATTTTATCAACGACCTCAGGGACATGCTTGACCAATTTGTGGTAGCATATCTGGACGATATTTTGATCTTCTCAGAAGACCCTGAACAACATCGTGGGCATGTCCGCAGGGTGCTACAGAAACTCAGTGAACAATCTCTCTATATTAAACTGGAGAAGTGTGAATTTGAACAGACTTCCACCCAATTCCTCGGCTATATTATTTCCCCGAAGGGCTTAAGTATGGATCCCCGAAAGATCCAGGCCGTGACTGAGTGGCCCGCCCCGAAGAACGAAAAGGAGGTGCAGAGGTTTGTAGGTTTCGCAAACTTTTATCTGAAGTTCATCAGGAACTTTTCTAAAATCATCGCCCCAATCACTCAACTAACAAAAAAGACTGTCCCCTTCGTGTGGACTCCAGAGGCACAGGAGGCCTTTGCTAAACTGAAGTCCCTCTTCACCTCTGCCCCGATCCTGGCCCACCCAAACCCTGAATTGCCATTTACGGTCGAGGTGGACGCCTCCGACGCTGAGGTGGGCGCAATTCTGTCTCAACGTTCAGGGGAAAAGATGCTCCTACACCCTTGCGCTTTCTTCTCCCGCCAGATGTCCCCCGCTGAACGGAATTACGACATTGGGAATAAGGAACTGCTGGCAATCAAGGACGCTTTCACCGAGTGGAGACACTTGCTGGAGGGGGCCCACAATCCCATCTCTGTATACACCGACCACCGGAACCTAGAGTTTATCCGCAGCGCCAAGAGACTCACCGCCAGACAGGCCAGGTGGAGTCTGTTTTTCTCCAGATTCAATTTTGTTATCTCCTATCGCCCTGGGTCGAAGAACGGCAAAGCGGATGCTCTCTCAAGGATGTTCTCTGAACCCTCTCAGATCAATGAGGCTCCGGCCGGTATCCTTCCCGACAGAAGCATCCTAGGAGCCACCTACTTGAGGGAACTCCTGGGTTCCCTCAAGGAAGGGTATGAGAACGATCACCTCCTCAACTACCCACCTGGAGCTGTAAACCTTACTCTCAAGGGTGGCTACTGGTTGTACCGGGATCAGCAGTTGTATGTACCAGAATCTGCACGACTTGACGTATTTAAACTCAACCACGATTCCAAACCGGCCGGCCATCTGGGTATCAGAAGGACCCATGAGCTCCTCTCCTGTTTCTTCTGGTTGCCAACTTACAGAAAAGATACGGAGAGGTTTGTCTCCTCGTGCACGACGTGCGCCCACAACAAGACCCCCCGCTCCTCTCCCGTGGGCTTGCTATGTCCACTACCGGTTCCCTCCCGCCTCTGGAGTTCAATTTCCATGGACTTTATTGTGGACCTTCCTCCCTCCAAGGGCATGAACACCGTTCTGGTCGTCGTTGACTGTCTCACCAAAATGGCCCACTTCATTCCCTGCAAGGGCCTACCTACCACCAAACAGACGGCCGATCTCGTACTCCGAGAGGTTTTTAGGCTACATGGGGCCCCGGACGATGTAGTTTCGGATCGGGGAGTACAGTTCACTTCCATGTTCTGGAGAAACTTCTGTCAAGCCCTTGGGATCAAGGTGAACCTGTCTTCTGCGTTCCACCCCCAATCCAATGGGCAGACCGAGAGAACGAATCAAATCCTCGAGCAGTATTTGTGCTGTTTCGTCACCCATCTGCAGGACGACTGGCTGGACCACCTCTCTACGGCCGAGTTCGCCTATAACAATGCGGAGCACAGTTCTACCCAATACAGCCCTTTCTACGCTAACACCGGCCTACACCCAACCTTCATCCCTCACTTGCCCATTTTCACCACAGTCCCAGCTGTGGCCGAACGTCTTGCAAGTCTAAAACAGGCACAGGAAAATATTCGGGACAATCTACATCGAGCCCAGAGCCGCTTCAAGCAGGCAGCGGATAAACATTGCAAACCCGCTCCAGAATTCCAGGTAGGAGACAAGGTGTGGCTCTCAACCAGAAACCTAAGCCCAAAGGTTCCCTCCCGGAAGTTGGGCCAAAAATACATGGGTCCTTTCCGGATCACGGCTCGAATCAACGAAGTCGCCTTCCGACTCGACCTTCCCGACTCCATCCGTGTGCACCCGGTTTTCCACTGCTCTCTCCTGAAACCACATGTTGAGAACACTTTCCCAGGCCGCCACCCCCCTCCTCCTCCTCCGGTAACAGTACAAGACCAGGAGGAATACACTGTGGCCAAGATCTTTGACTCCAGACTCCACCGTGGAAGGCTGCAGTATCTAGTTGGGTGGAAGGGCTATTCCCCCGAGGATAACTCCTGGGAGCCGGAGGAAAATGTCCATGCCCCCAGACTGGTAAAAGCTTTCCACCAAAGACATCCCGATAAACCATAAGCTGCAGTGCATCAGTGAACTCAATCTCTTCCACTTCTGGGGCACGGCTAGGTGGATGGCCCTAGAAAACCCTGCTAGCAGAGTCATCAAAAAGCACAAGAGACTGCTGCTTTACTTGGGGCTCAGACTGCTTGGCCGATTTGCAAGGCGGTGAGGTGAAAGACTGATAGACATTGGCTACAGGTGCCAACTCTGATCTTTTAGCAGGAGACTGGGAGGGAGACAATATAAAGGAACTGGAGGCACTGTCAGCAACCCATTCTACTATCGCCTGTACTTGTTCAGGCCTCACCATTCGTAGAGCCGCATTAGGCCCGAACAAATACAGCTGAAGGTTCTGTCACCTACTCACACCTGTGGAAGGGTTTTCACTTGTGCGTGTAGCTGGCACAGATCGACCATGTCCTCTCCATGCAGCAGGAGTTCCACCAGCTGCACCACGATCTGGGCCACGTCCCTTATTTGACGCTTTCCTCATGTTTCTCAAATTTAGGATCTTGCCCAAAATGGGTGTTTTTTTAAACCCTGAATATTATTGCAGTATTTTTAGCTTGTATCTCCCACTGACAGATGTAGCAAAAGACAAAAAATTTGTATTTGGCCCAAAATGGGTGTTTTTTTTTTATACAAGAATAGAACAGCAGTATCTAACGCATTTATCCCACACTGATGGATGCAGTAAAGGCTGCAAATTTAGTTTTTTGCCAAAATGTTTTTTTTTTAAACACAGAAAGTTATGGCAGTATTTCTAGCTTGTATGTCACATTGACAGATGCAGCAAAGGCTGCAAATTTATTTATTTTTTTAACCAAAATTGGTGTTTTTTTAAACCCTGAATATTATTGCAGTACTTTTAGCTAGTATGTCACACTAACAAATGCAACCTTGGGCCCAAATGAAGGGTATTGCCAAAAAGGGGTATTTTTTTAAACCCACAATATTATTGCAGTATGGGTTGGTAGTCTAGAGGCTAGAGCTATCGCCTGGGACATGGCCTGTCACGGGTTCGAATCCTGACAGTACTCCCCCCCCCCCTCCAAGGTGACCTCCGGGCACTGCAGCTTATGGTTTATCGGGATGTCTTTGGTGGAAAGCTTTTACCAGTCTGGGGGCATGGACATTTTCCTCCGGCTCCCAGAAGTTATCCTCGGGGGAATAGCCCTTCCACCCAACTAGATACTGCAGCCTTCCACGGTGGAGTCTGCACGCTGTGCAATCAGAGCCTAAAGCGAGGCATAAACGTTCTCAACCTGAGCACAACCTGCATGACCAGGCATCTAAGTGCAAAGCACGAGCTGCAGTGGAGTAGACACTTCAATAACAAAGAAAGGTCTCTGGCTCCTCCTGCTATCTCTTCTGCTGCAGTCTCTGCCTCTTCATCCACATCTGGAGTGACAGTGGCACCTGTCACCCCATAAACAAAGGATGTGCCAGCAACACCAACACCTGGGTCACCAAGCATCTCCACAATGTCCCATGGAAGCGTTCAGCTCTCCATCTTCCAAACACTGGAGCAGAAAATGAAGTTGCCCCCTACCCACCCGCGATCTCTGTCCCTGAATGCCAGCATTTCAAAATTACTGGCCTTTGAAATGCTGTAATTTTGTCCGGCGGAGACGGAAAGCTTTAAAGCCTTATGGCGGTGGCTGTCCCACAGTACTTCGTACCCAGCCGCCACTACTTTTCCAGGCGAGCCTTACCTTCCCTGCACAACCAAATGGGGGCCAAAATCCGGTGTGCACTGCGCAACGCCATCTGTGGCAAGATCCACCTAACTACAGATACGTGGACCAGTAAGCACGATCAGGGACGTTATATCTCCATAACAGCACACTGGGTAAATGCAGTGGCGGCTGGGCCTGAGGCGGATAGCAGTTTGGCGCATGTCATTCCACCACCGAGGATTGCAGGGCGCTTCAGTTTGCCTCCTGTTTCTTCCTCCTCCTACTCCGCTTCCTCACCCTCTATCGGCTCCTCATCCGGTCAGCGTAACACCTTCACCACCAACATTAGCACAGCCAGGGGTAAACGACAGCAGGCAGTTTTAAAATGTATCTGTTTGGGGGGAAAAACCCACACCGCGCAGGAGTGGTGGACGGGCCTTGAACAACAGACCGATGAGTGGTTGGTGCCAATGAGCCTCAAGCCCGGCCTGGTGGTGTGTAATAATAGGCAAAATCTCGTAACAGCTCTGGGACTAGCCGGTTTGATGCACATCCCTTGCCTGGGGCATGTGCTGAATTTAGTGGTGCAGAGGTTCCTTAAAAATTACCCCGATATGTCAGAGCTGCTACAAAAAGTGCGGGCCGTCTGTGCGCACTTTTGGCTTTCTCACCCTGCTGCTGCTCGCTCTCTGCACTACAGCGTAACTTCGGCCTTCCCGCTCATTGCCTGATATGCTACGTGCCCACAAGTTTGAACTCTGCATTGCACATGCTGGCCAGACTGTGCGAGCAGCAGCAGGCGATAGTGAAGTTTCAGCTGCAGCACGCACGGGTGAGTCGCTCTGCGGAACAGCACCACTTCACCACCAATGACTGGGCCTCCATGCGAGACCTGTGTTCCTTGTTGCGCTGTTTCGAATACTCCACCAACATGGCCAATGCCAATAATGCCGTTCTCAGCATAACTATCCCACTTTTATGTCTCTTTGAAAAAAAGCTTCTGGCAATGATGGAAGAGGATGTGGTACAGGAGGAGGAAGAGGAATCATTGCATAGGGGTTCTGGCCAGTCATTTACAAGTGGCTCAGAGGGTGGGTTCCTGCACCCACAAACGCCAAGTACACAATTGTCCAGCCAGGGCACAGTTCTGGAGGATGACGAGGTGGAGGATGAGGAGATGGAGGAGGAGATGGAGGAGGAGGAACTGTGTTCAAAGCAGGGTGGCACCCAAACCAGCTCATGGCCATCACTGGTGCGTGGCTGGGGGGATACAGAGGACACAGACTATACACCTCCCACATAGGACATCTTTTCGTTGCCTCTGGGCAGCCTGGCACACATGAGCGTTTACATGCTGCAGTGTCTCCGCAACAACCGCCGAGTTGCCCACATTCTAACTTGTGCTGATTACTGGGTGGCCACGCTGCTGGATACCCATTACAAGTACCGTCCTTATTTCCATCACTGGAGCATGATCGTAAGATGCCTGAGTACAAGCTCACGCTTGAGGAAAAGGTCACCAACACAGCTGGGGCACCACCAGCACCTCAGAAGGCAGGGTTAGCATGGCCGAAATGTGGAAAAGCTTTGTCAGCATGCCACAACAACCAGCACCACCAGCTGATATGGTACATCTTAGCAGGAGGCAGCATTTCAGCAACACGGTGGAGCAGTATGTGTGCACACGCCTACATGTACTGAATGACTGGTCTGTCCCATTCAACTTCTGGGTCTACAAATTGGGCACATGGCCTGAGCTTGCCCTTTACGCCTTGGAGGTGCTGGCCTGCCCTGCTGCCAGTGTATTATCTGAACGTGTGTTTAGCACGGCAGGGGGCGTTATCACAGACAAGCGCAGCCGCCTTTCCATAGTCAATAAGGACAAGCTTACGTTCATTAAAATGAACCAGGCATGGATCCTACAGGACTTGTCCGTACCTTGTGCAGAATAGACATGTATACCGGCCTTACCCAGCCATTGTTATACTACAGCGCAATTGCTCATTGTTGTATTTTGTATAATTCACACTCTTTTGTAGTGTACCCTAATTAAAACCAAAAAAGTGTTGGCTAACTCGTCCTCCTCAACCGCCGCTTCCACCTACACCGCTATGTCCCCCGCCTCCTCAAACTCCTACTCCATATGGACCTCTACCTCATAAATCAAGATTATTTTTTTATATTTGTACGTATTTTATTTTATGTCATTTCACTAATTTGATACATATTCTGGTGAAATTCACCAATTTTTGGGTGTGATATACCCCTGCTCTACCTAGTAGACAAGTAAACAAATTTCACTAATTTGTCTGTTACATTCTTGGGTGAAATTCACCAATTTTTGGCTGTATTATTCCCCTCTTATACCTAGTAGACAGGTAAAACCATTTCACTAATTTGTCTGTTACATTCTTGGGTGACATTCGACCATTTTTTTCGTGACTAAACCCCTGCTCTGCATACATGACAGGGACACAAATTTCAAAAAATCGTCTGTTACATTGTCAGGAGACATTTCACCAATTTAAACAAACCCCTGCTCTGCACAGGTGACAGGGAATTAAATTTCAATAATTATTTTTTCATTGACTCCTTTGCTTGTATGCTTCGGCTTCAATAATTTGGCCCACTATTTCGCTCGATCAACCTTTAATTTCATCCATTGACCTCCCTTGGATGTGGTCTCCCTTTCTCATGCTCCCTCTCAAGCGTGGAACCCTGATTTGCCGATAACCGTGATCAACATGGTAGGCTCAGAAAAGAACTCAATCAAAAGTTGATACAGAAGATATTCAAATGGGTGGTGGATGTCACAGGGATCTGCGATCATGCAAAAGTTATTTAAAGTCAACAAAGCAGCAGTAGAGCCAAATCCAGAATACCCCAGTGACATTACCTATAATTTTTTTAGTAATCATTCCAATAACAGGCCATCTTAAGATTCCTGTATTCTTATTTATCTTCACTACCTCCCCGAGTCGGGAGTGGGTAATTGCCGCGCGCCCCCTCCTTTACTTGGAAGCTTCAGCTTCAATACTTTGTCCCACATTTCCTCTCAATCACATTTAATTTCATACATTGACCTCCCTTGGATGTGGTATCCCTTTCTCACGCTCCCTCTCCAGCGTGGAACCCTGATTCACCGCTAACCGTGATCAACATGGTAGGTGCAGAAAATAACATCTAAAGTTGATAGAGAAGATATCCAATTGGATCGTGAACATCACGGGGACATGCGGCATGATGGGGCAGTATGTGTGCACACACCTACACGTACTGACTGATGGGTCTCCAAATTGGGCACATGGCCTGAGCTTTCCCTTTATGCCTTGGAGGTGCTGGCCTGCCCTGCAGCCAGTGTATTGTCTGAACGTTTGTTTAGCACGACTGGAGGGGGTTATCATAGGTTATATTTCCCAATGTTTTGGGGTGTACCCTAATTTAAAGAAAAAATAATAATTAAAACCAAAAAAACAGTGTAGGAAACCTCCTCCTCCACCGCCGCTTCCACCTAGACCGCCACATCCACTGCCTCCTCAACCTCCTACTCCATATGTACCTCGTCCTCCTAGATCAAGATTATTATTTTATATTTTTACATATTTTATGTTATTTAAAGTCATTTCCCTATCCACATTCATTTGTTTGCAGAGCACTTGCCATGCTCTTAATCACATTTTGCTGCCATTTGCAGCCCTCTAGCTCTTTCCATGACTTTTTACAGCCATTTTAGTACTCAAAAATTCGGGTCCCCATTGACTTCAATAGGGTTCGGGGTCAAGTTCAGGTCCCAAACTCGAACTTTTTTGTGAAGTTCAGTCGAACCCGTCGAACCCAAACATCCAGGTGTCCGCTCAACTCTACACCTGAGACCTACATCAGCCCACATACATCGGACTGCACACATGGAGGTCTTACAACCCCCTTATCTTTGCAGGCCCGGTGAGGTGGCTATAGGCTGCGTGGACGGAAAGTTCCACCCCTCATGATCGACCGACTGGGTCCACAGCACTATTATATTTCTACCTTAACGGTTTAATTTCACTTATACTATTTAAGAGTCACCTCTTCCTGAGAAACTGCTCTTAGAATTGTTTTACTGTTTTCTCTCCCTGTCTACCCTGTCTGTCCACCCCCTCCCTCATCTTTCCCCCTCTCAGTCTAATATGGAAAGTATCCAAAGCTATGAAGAGAATGGGTTCCTTCACTGGGGGTTACCCCCCTACTGGAGCTCCGACACCCATCGTTATGAAGTCCCTACTGATTACCTAGATATTTTAGTATCTTTTCTTTTTTCTTTTTATGATGTATCCATGGCCACTACTAAAGTCTGTACTTTCAATGTGAAAGGACTGAACGCACCAGCAAAGAGCCAATTATGAGAATTCCTAAAAAAGAATAAGGTAGGTATAGCTTTGTTACAGTAAACACACTTCAGACACACGCATGTTCCTAGCTTATCACACCTGAAATGTAATCAGTGGTTTCATAGCACATCTCCCGGCACCCAAAGAGGTTATTATAGCAATACACAAGACGCTCCTCTTTGCTCTGTGTTCGTCCCAAAGTAACCCCGACGGGAGATATATTTTTCTCAAGGTGGAGATAGGCTCCCAAATATTTACCTTGGGAAACTTACAGTATATGCCCCAAATGTCCTACAAATTGAATGGTTGTGTAAGATATTGCTTCAATTTAGAGACTTTGCGTAGGGTTGTGTTATACTAGGAGGTGATCTGAACATTTCAATGGACCCAGCCCTGGACTCCTCCAGCTTCTCTACATCCATTTCCAGAATGGCTCCAGATAAGTTGCAGGCATCCTTGGTGGATTCTACCCTGGTGGATGTCTGGTGAATGATGCACCCTGGAGATAGAGACTACTCTTTTTTTCTCCCATCTTTATCAGTCATATCACCGTCTAGATTATCTATTTGTCCCACCCCAACAACTGCATCTATATCAAAACTCAGAGATTGGAAGTATTATCCTATTTGATCACACACAGGTTTTCCTGACTTACAACTTACAGAGCCTCCCCAAGGCAGCCTATAGGTGGCGATTGAACTGCACCCTTCTGAGTGCGGAAACACATGTGAAACAAATAGAGGGAGCTCTACATGACTGACTATCTTGGCGTTAATGACTCTCCATAGATATCCAGAGGCATTCTTTGGGAGGTCCATAAGCCAGTTGTTCAGGGTCATTTTATAGCCCTGGGAGCCCACATTAACAAATTAAGAATACAGAACATATTTGAGCTACAAGAAAAGATTACACATAGGGATGAGCGAACCCGAACTGTAGAGTTTGGGTTCGTACCGAATTTTGGGGTGTCCGTGACACGGACCCGAACCCCGACATTTTCGTAAAAGTTCGGGTTCGGTGTTCGGCGCTTTCTTGTCGCTTTTTGAAAGGCTGCAAAGCAGCCAATCAACAAGCGTCATACTACTTGCCCCAAGAGGCCGTCACAGCCATGCCTACTATTGGAATGGCTGTGATTGGCCAGAGCACCATGTGACCCAGCCTCTATTTAAGCTGGAGTCACATAGCGCCGCCCGTCACTCTGCTCTGATCAGTATAGGGAGAGGTTGCAGCCGCGACGTTAGGGTGAGATTAGGCTGATTAACTCCTCCAAAAGACTCCATCCATTGATCGATCTGCAGCTGTGGATGATTGAACAGCTGCTATTGAATTGCTCACTGTTTTTAGGCTGCCCAAAGCGTTTTTCAGTCACTTTTTTCTGGGGTGATCGGCGGCCATTTTGTGTCTTGTGTTGCGCCAGCACAAGCTGCCACCAAGTGCATTTAACCCTCAATGGCGTGGTTGTTTTTTGGCTAAATCCTACATCAGGGTGAAGCTGTCACACCAAGTGCATTTAACCAGCAATAGTCTGTTTATTTTTTGGCCATATACTACATCAGGGGCAAGCTGTCACCAAGTGCATTTAACCCTCAATGGTGTGGTTGTTTTTTGGCTAAATCCTACATCAGGGTGAAGCTGTCACACCAAGTGCATTTAACCAGCAATAGTCTGTTTATTTTTTGGCCATAAACTACATCAGGGGCAAGCTGTCACCAAGTGCATTTAACCCTCAATGGTGTGGTTGTTTTTTGGCTAAATCCTACATCAGGGTGAAGCTGTCACACCAAGTGCATTTAACCAGCAATAGTCTGTTTATTTTTTGGCCATATACTACATCAGGGGCAAGCAGTCACCAAGTGCATTTAACCCTCAGTAGTCTGGTTGGTCAAGCTGTCACACCAAGTGCATTTAACCATCAATAGTGTGGTTATTTTTTGGCCATATCCCAGTCTAATTCTGTCAGTAAACTTATACCTGTCACCCAGCGCCTAAATATTAGGCCTCAAGTTTATATCCAGCTAAATCTGTCGTTACTGGTGTGGCTGGTCAAGTTATTTAGTGTCCGTCAAAGCACAGTTTTTGTTCTGGGTTGAAATACAATTCCCAATTTAGCAATTTCCTAATTTAGTGGTTTCTGCTGTATCAGGCCTACTTTAAATTTATCCCTAAAAGGGTATATCAGATTCAAGGTGCACATAGGGTCATTCTGAAGAACTTCACACACACGCTACTGTGCATTTCCAAGTCAAATTCTGTCAGTAAACCTATACCTGTCACCCAGCGCCTAAAGAATAGGCCTCAAATTTATAGTCAGCTAAATCTGTGGTTACTACTGTGCCTGTATTAGTGTAATACGGTACCTAAATAGATAGCCAGATAGTGTAAGTTGTCTTTAAAAAAAGGCCTGAATTTGAATTCAATACATTGGGTCAAATAATATTTTTGTTGTTGTGGTGAACGATAACAATGAGGAAAACATCTAGTAAAGCACGCGGACGCGGACATGGTCGTGATGGTGTTAGTGGACCCTCTGGTGCTGGGAGAGGACGTGGCCGTTCTGCCACATCCACACGTCCTAGTGTACCAACTGGGTTGAAATACAATTCCCAATTTAGCAATTTCATAATTTAGTGGTTTCTGCTATATCAGAGCTATTTGAAATCTATCCCTAAAAGGGTATATAATATTCAAGGTGCACATAGGGTCATTCAGAATAACTTCACACACACGCTACTGTGCATTTCCAAGTCTAATTCTTTCACTAAATCCATACCGGTCACCCAGCGCCTAAATACTAGGCCTCAAATTTATATCCCGCTGAATTTGAATACAATACATTGGGCCAAATAATATTTTTGTTGTTGTGGTGAATGATAACAATGAGGAAAACATCTAGTAAGGGACGCGGACGTGGACATGGTCGTGGTGGTGTTAGTGGACCCTCTGGTGCTGGGAGAGGACGTGGCCGTTCTGCCACATCCACACGTCCTAGTGTACCAACTACCTCAGGTCCCAGTAGCCGCCAGAATTTACAGTGATATATGGTGGGGCCCAATGCCGTTCTAAGGATGGTAAGGCCTGAGCAGGTACAGGCATTAGTCAATTGGGTGGCCGACAGTGGATCCAGCACGTTCACATTATCTCCCACCCAGTCTTCTGCAGAAAGCGCACAGATGGCGCCTGAAAACCAAGCCCATCAGTCTGTCACATCACCCCCATGCAAACCAGGGAAACTGTCTGAGCCGCAAGTTATGCAGCAGTCTCTTATGCTGTTTGAAGACTCCGCTGGCAGGGTTTCCCAAGGGCATCCACCCAGCCCTTCCCCAGCGGTGGAAGACATAGAATGCACTGACGCACAACCACTTATGTTTCCTGATAATGAGGACATGGGAATACCACCTCAGCATGTCTCTGATGATGACGAAATACAGGTGCCAACTGCTGCGTCTTTCTGCAGTGTGCAGACTGAACAGGAGGTCAGGGATCAAGACTGGGTGGAAGACGATGCAGGGGACGATGAGGTCCTAGACCCCACATGGAATGAAGGTCGTGCCACTGACTTTCACAGTTCGGAGGAAGAGGCAGTGGTGAGACCGAGCCAACAGCGTAGCAAAAGAGGGAGCAGTGGGCAAAAGCAGAACACCCGCCGCCAAGAGACTCCGCCTGCTACTGACCGCCGCCATCTGGGACCAAGCACCCCAGAGGCAGCTTCAAGGAGTTCCCTGGCATGGCACTTCTTCAAACAATGTGCTGACGACAAGATCCGAGTGGTTTGCACGCTATGCCATCAGAGCCTGAAGCGAGGCATTAACGTTCTGAACCTTAGCACAACCTGCATGACCAGGCACCTGCATACAAAGCATGAAGTGCAGTGGAGTTAACACCTTAAAAAAACAAGGAAGTCACTCAGGCTCCCCCTGCTACCTCTTCTGATGCTGCCGCCTCGGCCTCTTCTGCTGCTGCCGCCTCGGCCTCTTCCTCCGCCTCTGGAGGAACGTTGGCACCTGCCGCCCAGCAAACAGGGGATGTACCACCAACACCACCACCTCCGTCACCAAGCATCTCAACCATGTCACACGGCAGCGTTCAGCTCTCCATCTCACAAACATTTGAGAGAAAGCGTAAATTCCCACCTAGCCACCCTCGATCCCTGGTCCTGAATGCCAGCATTTCTAAACTACTGGCCTATGAAATGCTGTCATTCAGGCTGGTGGACACAGACAGCTTCAAACAGCTCATGTCTCTTGCTGTCCCACAGTATGTTGTTCCTAGCCGGTACTACTTCTCCAAGAGAGCCGTGCCTTCCCTGCACAACCAAGTATCCGATAAAATCAAGTGTGCACTGCGCAACGCCATCTGTGGCAAGGTCCACCTAACCACAGATACGTGGACCAGTAAGCACGGCCAGGGGCACTATATCTCCCTAACTGCACACTGGGTAAATGTAGTGGCAGCTGGGCCCCAGGCGGAGAGCTGTTTGGCGCACGTCCTTCCGCCGCCAAGGATCGCAGGGCAACATTCTTTGCCTCCTGTTGCCTCCTCCTCCTACTCGGCTTCCTCCTCCTCTTCTCCACCTGCTCATCCAGTCAGCCACACACCTTCACCACCAACTTCAGCACAGCCAGGGGTAAACGTCAGCAGGCCATTCTGAAACTCATATGTTTGGGGGACAGGCCCCACACCGCACAGGAGTTGTGGCGGGGTATAGAACAACAGACCGACGAGTGGTTGCTGCCGGTGAGCCTCAAGCCCGGCCTGGTGGTGTGCGATAATGGGCGAAATCTCTTTGCAGCTCTGGGACTAGCCGGTTTGACGCACATCCCTTGCTTGGCGCATGTGCTGAATTTGGTGGTGCAGAAGTTCATTCACAACTACCCCGACATGTCAGAGCTGCTGCATAAAGTGTGGGCCGTCTGTTCGCGCTTCCGGCGTTCACATCCTGCTGCTGCTCGCTTGTCTGCGCTACAGCGTAACTTCGGCCTTCCCGCTCACCGCCTCATATGCGACGTGCCCACCAGGTGGAACTCCACCTTGCACATGCTGGACAGACTGTGCGAGCAGCAGCAGGCCATAGTGGAGTTTCAGCTGCAGCATTCACGGGTCAGTCGCACTACGGAACAGCACCACTTCACCACCAATGACTGGGCCTCCATGCGAGACCTGTGTGCCCTGTTGCGCTGTTTCGAGTACTCCACCAACATGGCCAGTGGCGATGACGCCGTTGTCAGCGTTACAATACCACTTCTATGTCTCCTTGAGAAAACACTTAGGGCGATGATGGAAGAGGAGGTGGCCCAGGAGGAGGAGGAGGAGGAAGAGGGGTCATTTTTAGCACTTTCAGGACAGTCTCTTTGAAGTGACTCAGAGGGAGGTTTTTTGCAACAGCAGAGGCCAGGTACAAATGTGGCCAGCCAGGGCCCACTACTGGAGGAGGACGAGGATGAGGAGGAGGAGGATGAGGATGAAGCATGGTCACAGCGGGGTGGCACCCAACGCAGCTCGGGCCCATCACTGGTGCGTGGCTGGGGGGAAAGGCAGGACGATGACTATACGCCTCCCACAGAGGACAGCTTGTCCTTACCCCTGGGCAGCCTGGCACACATGAGCGACTACATGCTGCAGTGCCTGCGCAATGACAGCAGAGATGCCCACATTTTAACGTGTGCGGACTACTGGGTTGCCACCCTGCTTGATCCACGGTACAAAGACAATGTGCCCACCTTACTTCCTGCACTGGAGCGTGATAGGAAGATGCGCGAGTACAAGCGCACGTTGGTAGACGCGCTACTGAGAGCATTCCCAAATGTCACAGGGGAACAAGTGGAAGCCCAAGGGCAAGGCAGAGGAGGAGCAAGTGGTCGCCAAGGCAGCTGTGTCACGGCCAGCTCCACTGAGGGCAGGGTTAGCATGACAGAGATGTGGAAATGTTTTGTCAACATGCCACAGCTAACTGCACCACCACCTGATACGCAACATGTTAGCTGGAGGCAACATTTCACTAACATGGTGGAACAGTACGTGTGCACACCCCTCCACGTACTGACTAATGGTTCGGCCCCATTCAACTTCTGGGTCTCTAAATTGTCCACGTGGCCAGAGCTAGCCTTTTATGCCTTGGAGGTGCTGGCCTGCCCGGCAGCCAGCGTTTTGTCTGAACGTGTATTCAGCACGGCAGGGGGCGTCATTACAGACAAACGCAGCCGCCTGTCTACAGCCAATGTGGACAAGCTGACGTTCATAAAAATGAACCAGGCATGGATCCCACAGGACCTGTCCATCCCTTGTGCAGATTAGACATTAACTACCTCCCCTTAATCATATATTATTGTACTCCAGGGCACTTCCTCATTCAATCCTATTTTTATTTTCATTTTACCATTATATTGAGGGGCAACCCAAAGTTGAATGAACCTCTCCTCTGCCTGGGTGCCAGGGCCTAAATTTATGACAATGGACTGTTACAGTGGTGGGTGACGTGAAGCCTGATTCTATGCTATGACATGAAGACTGATTCTCTGGTGACATAAAGCCAGATTCTGTGTTACGGGACCTCTCTCCTCTGCCTGGGTGCTGGGCCTAAATATCTGACAATGGACTGTTGCAGTGGTGGCTGACGTGAAGCCTGATTCTCTGCTATGACATGCAGACTGATTCTCTGCTGACATGAAGCCAGATTCTCTGTTACGGGACCTCTCTCCTCTGCCTGGGTGCTGGGCCTAAATATCTGACAATGGACTGTTGCAGTGGTGGCTGACGTGAAGCCTAATTCTATGCTATGACATGAAGATTGATTCTCTGGTGACATGAAGCCAGATTCTGTGTTATGGGACCTCTCTCCTCTGCCTGGGTGCCGGGGCCTAAATTTATGACAATGGACTGTTCCAGTGGTGGGTGACGTGAAGCCTGATTCTATGCTATGACATGAAGCCTGATTCTCTGCTATGATATGAAGACTGATTCTCTGCTGACATGAAGCCAGATTCTGTGTTATGGGACCTCTCTCCTCTGCCTGGGTGCCGGGGCCTAAATTTATGACTATGGACTGTTACAGTGGTGGGTGACATGAAGCCTGATTCTCTGCTATGATATGAAGACTGATTCTCTGCTGACATGAAGCCAGATTCTGTGTTATGGGACCTCTCTCCTCTGCCTGGGTGCCGGGGCCTAAATATCAGAGAATGGACTGTTCCAGTGGTGGTTCTAGTAGAAGACAGGGCGGCACTACCTTAGTTAGCGGTGCACGTGTCCGTGGAATGGCGTCCAAATAAACGTTGCAGAGAAGAAGACCAGCACTTCGCAGGGATGTAGATCAAAAAGGATGATTTATTTAGTCGCATATTAAAGTGGCATAGTGACGCGTTTCAGCACTGGTGTGCTTTCATCAGACTGCAATGAAACATCTTACACTCAAGCTATTTATACACAAATGAAACACTAAGGAACTGACATCATCAGAGAAACTCCGCCTCCCTCATTAAACATAAAATTCGCATGTCGAATATATCGCAATGAAAAATTTGCAATGAAAAATGAGGCATTCGGCCTTATGGAGTTTGATAAATATATTTCTTTCTTTCTTCAGCGTGACTAATCACTGCAAAAATGGAATATATTTGATTGAAAATCTTCGCCAGTGCAGAGTGGATACAAATTTTTCATTGCAAATTTTTCATTGCAAATTTTTCATTGCGATATATTAACTAAATAAATGATTTATGTGACTAAATAAATCATCCTTTTTGATCTACATCCCTGCGATGTTCCAGTGGTGGGTGACGTGAAGCCAGATTCTCTGCTATAGGACCTCTCTCCAATTGATATTGGTTAATTTTTATTTATTTAATTTTAATTTTAATTCATTTCCCTATCCACATTTGTTTGCAGGGGATTTACCTACATGTTGCTGCCTTTTACAGCCCTCTAGCCCTTTCCTGGGCTGTTTTACAGCCTTTTTAGTGCCGAAAAGTTCGGGTCCCCATTGACTTCAATGGGGTTCGGGACGAAGTTCGGATCGGGTTCGGATCCCGAACCCGAACATTTCCGGGATGTTCGGCCGAACTTCTCGAACCCGAACATCCAGGTATTCGCTCAACTCTAATTACACACTTAGAGAGGTCCCATAAGCATCAATTATCTCCTGACGTACTCAGGCAATTAATCCAGGCACATACAGAACTTAAAAACCTCCTTAATGTTAAAGCTGCCAAACTATTCCTCTCTACTTAGTTTAAATATTATGTGCATGGGAATAAGGCCTCCAAACTCTTGATGGTGCAAATTAAGAAGAGGATGACAGCTCCTATATTTCAGCAATAAAACCCCTACTGCAGAATTACTACATACTACTGAACATATAGCCCAGCAGTTAATATTAGGGCTCAGATTCACGTAGAGACGTTATCTCTATCGTAGACAAACAAGCTGCACTTTCAACTACACCTTTAACTATGACCGAGCTAGAGATGGTCCTGAAGGAATCCCCAATGAATAAATCACCTGGTCCTGATGGACTGCCAATCCCTTATTACAAGTCTTTCAGGACTGTCCTACCTAGTTTGTTGGAAGTGTGCAGTGCGGCTCTGGAAGGCTCACCTCTCCCACCGCAAATGTTATCAGCACATATAACCATAATACCAAAATAACAGAAAGATCCTACTCAATGTGCTTTGTGATTTAAAAATATTTGCCAAACTCCTTGCCAATAGACTGAAACCATTTCTCCCATCTTTAATATCTCCCGAACAAGTAGGGTTTATCGCTGTTTAGGGAGGGTAAGATGAATACATTCTCTCTAATCAAACTAGGACCCTTTTAAAATATACCTTTTATTATTTATCCTTAAAATATATGCCCCATGTTGTTGGCTGATACCATACAAAAGAGCAGACCTCAGGCCGGCTACTTAATACTACACATATAGCAACATTTGTAACGTACATACAATACACAGATAAATAGGGTGGAAGGTCATCGGTTAGTATCCTTATATGTGGGGAGTCTTTCGCTAATACAGTCCTCCTCTAGCCTTTGCCCAGGGACCTCCCCTGATGGTGGGGTTTACCTGTCCTCGTACCTTCCCTACTTTCCCTATGTCACCCTAACAGTGAAAGTGAACAGTGAACAATTAACATATAGCAAAGATACTGCCGCAACAAAGATAGTCGTTGCCCATAAGTCAGGTAACAATAAAGTACCCCATAACACAATACTCCAGTTCCAATGATACAAACAATAGCACTTAATACAGTGTCTACATGGATAAATTCACCATAAGGTACATTATACCATTATACCAACTGTCGTCCTGAAAAGATGCTGCAGACGTCACAAATAATAATAATAAGACAGACCTTATAGGATGTGAACTGGAGACATCGCTAGCTCCTATTGCGATAACGGAGATGCTACCTGTAATCCAAAAAATACAATTAGGGATGAGCGAACTCGAACTGTATAGTTCGGGTTCGTACCGAATTTTGGGGTGTCCGTGACACGGACCCGAACCCGGACATTTTCGTAAAAGTCCGGGTTCGGGTTCGGTGTTCGTCGCTTTCTTCGCGCTTTTGTGACGCTTTCTTGGCGCTTTTTGAAAGGCTGCAAAGCAGCCAATCAACAAGCGTCATACTACTTGCCCCAAGAGGCCATCACAGCCATGCCTACTATTGGCATGGCTGTGATTGGCCAGAGCACCATGTGACCCAGCCTCTATTTAAGCTGGAGTCACATAGCGCCGCCCGTCACTCTGCTCTGATTAGCGTAGGGAGAGGTTGCGGCTGCGACAGTAGGGCGAGATTAGGCAGATTAACTCCTCCAAAGGACTTGATTAACTGATCGATCTGCAGCTGTGGATCATTGAGCTGCTGATCCTCAATTGCTCACTGTTTTTAGGCTGCACAGACCGTTTGTCAGTCACATTTTTCTGGGGTGATCGGCGGCCATTTTGTGTCTTGTGGTGCGCCAGCACAAGCTGCGACCAAGTGCATTTAACCCTCAATGGTGTGGTTGTTTTTTGGCTAAAGCCTACATCAGGGTGAAGCTGTCACACCAAGTGCATTTAACCAGCAATAGTCTGTTTATTTTTTGGCCATATACTAAATCAGGGGCAAGCTGCGCCTGTCACCAAGTGCATTTAACCCTCAGTAGTGTGGTTTGTCAAGCTGTCACACCAAGTGCATTTAACCAGCAATAGTCTGTTCATTTTTTGGCCATATACTAAATCAGGGGCAAGCTGCGCCTGTCACCAAGTGCATTTAACCCTCAATGGTGTGGTTGTTTTTTGGCTAAAGCCTACATCAGGGTGAAGCTGTCACACCAAGTGCATTTAACCAGCAATAGTCTGTTTATTTTTTGGCCATATCCCAGTCTAATTCTGTCACTAAATCCATACCGGTCACCCAGCGCCTAAATACTAGGCCTCAAATTTATATCCCGCTAAATCTGTCCTTAGTGCTGTAGCTGGGCGAGTTATTTAGTGTCCGTTCAAGCACATTTCTTGTTCTGGGTTGAAATACAATTCCCAATTTAGCAATTTCATAATTTAGTGGTTTCTGCTATATCAGAGCTATTTGAAATCTATCCCTAAAAGGGTATATAATATTCAAGGTGCACATAGGGACATTCAGAATAACTTCACACACACGCTACTGTGTATTTCCAAGTCTAATTCTGTCACTAAACCCATACCTGTCACCCAGCGCCTAAATACTAGGCCTCAAATTTATATCCAGCTAAATCTGTCCCTAGTGCTGTAGCTGGGCGAGTTATTTAGTGTCCGTTCAAGCACATTTCTTGTTCTGGGTTGAAATACAATTCCCAATTTAGCAATTTCATAATTTAGTGGTTTCTGCTATATCAGAGCTATTTGAAATCTATCCCTAAAAGGGTATATAATATTCAAGGTGCACATTGGGTCATTCAGAATAACTTCACACACACCCGCTACTGTGCATTTCCAAGTCTAATTCTGTCACTAAACCCATACCTGTCACCCAGCGCCTAAATACTAGGCCTTAAATTTATATCCAGCTAAATCTGTCCTTAGTGCTGTAGCTGGGCGAGTTATTTAGTGTCCGTTCAAGCACATTTCTTGTTCTGGGTTGAAATACAATTCCCAATTTAGCAATTTCATAATTTAGTGGTTTCTGCTATATCAGAGCTATTTGAAATCTATCCCTAAAAGGGTATATAATATTCAAGGTGCACATTGGGTCATTCAGAATAACTTCACACACACCCGCTACTGTGTATTTCCAAGTCTAATTCTGTCACTAAACCCATACCTGTCACGCAGCGCCTAAATACTAGGCCTCAAATTTATATCCAGCTAAATCTGTCCCTAGTGCTGTAGCTGGGCGAGTTATTTAGTGTCCGTTCAAGCACATTTCTTGTTCTGGGTTGAAATACAATTCCCAATTTAGCAATTTCATAATTTAGTGGTTTCTGCTATATCAGAGCTATTTGAAATCTATCCCTAAAAGGGTATATAATATTCAAGGTGCACATTGGGTCATTCAGAATAACTTCACACACACCCGCTACTGTGTATTTCCAAGTCTAATTCTGTCACTAAACCCATACCTGTCACCCAGCGCCTAAATACTAGGCCTCAAATTTATATCCAGCTAAATCTGTCCTTAGTGCTGTAGCTGGGCGAGTTATTTAGTGTCCGTTCAAGCACATTTCTTGTTCTGGGTTGAAATACAATTCCCAATTTAGCAATTTCATAATTTAGTGGTTTCTGCTGTATCAGAGCTATTTGAAATCTATCCCTAAAAGGGTATATAATATTCAAGGTGCACATTGGGTCATTCAGAATAACTTCACACACACCCGCTACTGTGTATTTCCAAGTCTAATTCTGTCACTAAACCCATACCTGTCACCCAGCGCCTAAATACTAGGCCTCAAATTTATATCCTGCTAAATCTCTCGTTAACGCTGTCCTGTTGTGGCTGGGAAAGTTATTTAGTGTCCGTCAAAGCACATTTTTTGTTCTGGGTTGAAATACAATTCCCAATTTAGCAATTTCATAATTTAGTGGTTTCTGCTATATCAGAGCTATTTGAAATCTATCCCTAAAAGGGTATATAATATTCAAGGTGCACATTGTGTCATTCAGAATAACTTCACACACACCCGCTACTGTGTATTTCCAAGTCAAATTCTGTCACTAAACCCATACCTGTCACCCAGCGCCTAAATACTAGGCCTCAAATTTATATCCTGCTAAATCTCTCGTTAACGCTGTCCTGTTGTGGCTGGGAAAGTTATTTAGTGTCCGTCAAAGCACATTTTTTGTTCTGGGTTGAAATACAATTCCCAATTTAGCAATTTAAAAATTTAGTGGTTTCTGCTGTATCAGAGCTATTTGAAATCTATCCCTAAAAGGGTATATAATATTCAAGGTGCACATAGGGTCATTCAGAATAACTTCACACACCCGCTACTGTGCATTTCCAAGTCTAATTCTGTCACTAAACCCATACCTGTCACCCAGCGCCTAAATACTAGGCCTCAAATTCATATCCAGCTAAATCTGTCGTTAGTGCTGTAGCTGGGCGAGTTATTTAGTGTCCGTTCAAGCACATTTCTTGTTCTGGGTTGAAATACAATTCCCAATTTAGCAATTTCATAATTTAGTGGTTTCTGCTATATCAGAGCTATTTGAAATCTATCCCTAAAAGGGTATATAATATTCAAGGTGCACATAGGGTCATTCAGAATAACTTCACACACACGCTTCTGTGCATTTCCAAGTCTAATTCTGTCACTAAATCCATACCGGTCACCCAGCGCCTAAATACTAGGCCTCAAATTTATATCCCGCTGAATTTGAATACAATACATTGGGCCAAATAATATATTTGTTGTTGTGGTGAACCATAACAATGAGAAAAACATCTAGTAAGGGACGCGGACGTGGACATGGTCGTGGTGGTGTTAGTGGACCCTCTGGTGCTGGGAGAGGACGTGGCCGTTCTGCCACATCCACACGTCCTAGTGTACCAACTACCTCAGGTCCCAGTAGCCGCCAGAATTTACAGCGATATATGGTGGGGCCCAATGCCGTTCTAAGGATGGTAAGGCCTGAGCAGGTACAGGCATTAGTCAATTGGGTGGCCGACAGTGGATCCAGCACGTTCACATTATCTCCCACCCAGTCTTCTGCAGAAAGCGCACAGATGGCGCCTGAAAACCAACCCCATCAGTCTGTCACATCACCCCCATGCATACCAGGGAAACTGTCTCAGCCTCAAGTTATGCAGCAGTCTCTTATGCTGTTTGAAGACTCCGCTGGCAGGGTTTCCCAAGGGCATCCACCTAGCCCTTCCCCAGCGGTGAAAGACATAGAATGCACTGACGCACAACCACTTATGTTTCCTGATGATGAGGACATGGGAATACCACCTCAGCATGTCTCTGATGATGACGAAACACAGGTGCCAACTGCTGCGTCTTTCTGCAGTGTGCAGACTGAACAGGAGGTCAGGGATCAAGACTGGGTGGAAGACGATGCAGGGGACGATGAGGTCCTAGACCCCACATGGAATGAAGGTCGTGCCACTGACTTTCACAGTTCGGAGGAAGAGGCAGTGGTGAGACCGAGCCAACAGCGTAGCAAAAGAGGGAGCAGTGGGCAAAAGCAGAACACCCGCCGCCAAGAGACTCCGCCTGCTACTGACCGCCGCCATCTGGGACCGAGCACCCCAAAGGCAGCTTCAAGGAGTTCCCTGGCATGGCACTTCTTCAAACAATGTGCTGACGACAAGACCCGAGTGGTTTGCACGCTGTGCCATCAGAGCCTGAAGCGAGGCATTAACGTTCTGAACCTGAGCACAACCTGCATGACCAGGCACCTGCATGCAAAGCATGAACTGCAGTGGAGTAAACACCTTAAAACCAAGGAAGTCACTCAGGCTCCCCCTGCTACCTCTTCTGCTGCTGCCGCCTCGGCCTATTCTGCTGCTGCCGCCTCGGCCTCTTCCTCCGCCTCTGGAGGAACGTTGGCACCTGCCGCCCAGCAAACAGGGGATGTACCACCAACACCACCACCACCACCTCCGTCACCAAGCGTCTCAACCATGTCACACGCCAGCGTTCAGCTCTCCATCTCACAAACATTTGATAGAAAGCGTAAATTCCCACCTAGCCACCCTCGATCCCTGGCCCTGAATGCCAGCATTTCTAAACTACTGGCCTATGAAATGCTGTCATTTAGGCTGGTGGACACAGACAGCTTCAAACAGCTCATGTCGCTTGCTGTCCCACAGTATGTTGTTCCCAGCCGGCACTACTTCTCCAAGAGAGCCGTGCCTTCCCTGCACAACCAAGTATCCGATAAAATCAAGTGTGCACTGCGCAACGCCATCTGTGGCAAGGTCCACCTAACCACAGATACGTGGACCAGTAAGCACGGCCAGGGACGCTATATCTCCCTAACTGCACACTGGGTAAATGTAGTGGCAGCTGGGCCCCAGGCGGAGAGCTGTTTGGCGCACGTCCTTCCGCCGCCAAGGATCGCAGGGCAACATTCTTTGCCTCCTGTTGCCACCTCCTCCTTCTCGGCTTCCTCCTCCTCTTCTTCCACCTGCTCATCCAGTCAGCCACACACCTTCACCACCAACTTCAGCACAGCCCGGGGTAAACGTCAGCAGGCCATTCTGAAACTCATATGTTTGGGGGACAGGCCCCACACCGCACAGGAGTTGTGGCGGGGTATAGAACAACAGACCGACGAGTGGTTGCTGCCGGTGAGCCTCAAGCCCGGCCTGGTGGTGTGTGATAATGGGCGAAATCTCGTTGCAGCTCTGGGACTAGCCAATTTGACGCACATCCCTTGCTTGGCGCATGTGCTGAATTTGGTGGTGCAGAAGTTCATTCACAACTACCCCGACATGTCAGAGCTGCTGCATAAAGTGCGGGCCGTCTGTTCGCGCTTCCGGCGTTCACATCCTGCTGCTGCTCGCCTGTCTGCGCTACAGCGTAACTTCGGCCTTCCCGCTCACCGCCTCATATGCGACGTGCCCACCAGGTGGAACTCCACCTTGCACATGCTGGACAGACTGTGTGAGCAGCAGCAGGCCATAGTGGAGTTTCAGCTGCAGCACGCACGGGTCAGTCGCACTACAGAACAGCACCACTTCACCACCAATGACTGGGCCTCCATGCGAGACCTGTGTGCCCTGTTGCGCTGTTTCGAGTACTCCACCAACATGGCCAGTGGCGATGACACCGTTATCAGCGTTACAATACCACTTCTATGTCTCCTTGAGAAAACACTTAGGGCGATGATGGAAGAGGAGGTGGCCCAGGAGGAGGAGGAGGAGGAGGAGGAAGAGCGGTCATTTTTAGCACTTTCAGGCCAGTCTCTTCGAAGTGACTCAGAGGGAGGTTTTTGGCAACAGCAGAGGCCAGGTACAAATGTGGCCAGCCAGGGCCCACTACTGGAGGACGAGGAGGACGAGGATGAGGAGGAGGTGGAGGAGGATGAGGATGAAGCATGGTCACAGCGGGGTGGCACCCAACGCAGCTCGGGTCCATCACTGGTGCGTGGCTGGGGGGAAAGGCAGGACGATGACGATACGCCTCCCACAGAGGACAGCTTGTCCTTATCCCTGGGCAGCCTGGCACACATGAGCGACTACATGCTGCAGTGCCTGCGCAACGACAGCAGAGTTGCCCACATTTTAACCTGTGCGGACTACTGGGTTGCCACCCTGCTGGATCCACGCTACAAAGACAATGTGCCCACCTTACTTCCTGCACTGGAGCGTGATAGGAAGATGCGCGAGTACAAGCGCACGTTGGTAGACGCGCTACTGAGAGCATTCCCAAATGTCACAGGGGAACAAGTGGAAGCCCAAGGCCAAGGCAGAGGAGGAGCAAGAGGTCGCCAAGGCAGCTGTGTCACGGCCAGCTCCTCTGAGGGCAGGGTTAGCATGGCAGAGATGTGGAAAACTTTTGTCAACACGCCACAGCTAACTGCACCACCACCTGATACGCAACGTGTTAGCAGGAGGCAACATTTCACTAACATGGTGGAACAGTACGTGTGCACACCCCTCCACGTACTGACTGATGGTTCGGCCCCATTCAACTTCTGGGTCTCTAAATTGTCCACGTGGCCAGAGCTAGCCTTTTATGCCTTGGAGGTGCTGGCCTGCCCGGCAGCCAGCGTTTTGTCTGAACGTGTATTCAGCACGGCAGGGGGCGTCATTACAGACAAACGCAGCCGCCTGTCTACAGCCAATGTGGACAAGCTGACGTTCATAAAAATGAACCAGGCATGGATCCCACAGGACCTGTCCGTCCCTTGTCCAGATTAGACATTAACTACCTCCCCATAACCATATATTATTGGACTCCAGGGCACTTCCTCATTCAATCCTATTTTTATTTTCATTTTACCATTATATTGCGAGGCTACCCAAAGTTGAATGAACCTCTCCTCTGCCTGTGTGCTAGGCCTAAATATATGCCAATGGACTGTTGCAGTGGTGGCTGACATGAAGCCTGATTCTCTGCTATGACATGCAGACTAATTCTCTGCTGACATGAAGCCAGATTGTCTGTTACGGGACCTCTCTCCTCTGCCTGGGTGCTGGGCCTAAATTTATGACAATGGACTGTTGCAGTGGTGGCTGACGTGAAGCCTGATTCTCTGCTATGACATGCAGACTGATTCTCTGCTGACATGAAGCCAGATTGTCTGTTACGGGACCTCTCTGCTCTGCCTGTGTGCTAGGCCTAAATATATGCCAATGGACTGTTGCAGTGGTGGCTGACGTGAAGCCTCATTCTCTGCTATGACATGCAGACTGATTCTCTGCTGACATGAAGACAGATTCTCTGTTACGGGACCTCCCTCCTCTGCCTGGGTGCTGGGCCTAAATATATGCCAATGGACTGTTGCAGTGGTGGCTGACATGAAGCCTGATTCTCTGCTATGACATGCAGACTAATTCTCTGCTGACATGAAGCCAGATTGTCTGTTACGGGACCTCTCTCCTCTGCCTGGGTGCTGGGCCTAAATTTATGACAATGGACTGTTGCAGTGGTGGCTGACGTGAAGCCTGATTCTCTGCTATGACATGCAGACTGATTCTCTGCTGACATGAAGCCAGATTGTCTGTTACGGGACCTCTCTGCTCTGCCTGTGTGCTAGGCCTAAATATATGCCAATGGACTGTTGCAGTGGTGGCTGACATGAAGCCTCATTCTCTGCTATGACATGCAGACTGATTCTCTGCTGACATGAAGACAGATTCTCTGTTACGGGACCTCCCTCCTCTGCCTGGGTGCTGGGCCTAAATATATGCCAATGGACTGTTGCAGTGGTGGCTGACGTGAAGCCTGATTCTCTGCTATGACATGCAGACTAATTCTCTGCTGACATGAAGCCAGATTGTCTGTTACGGGACCTCTCTCCTCTGCCTGGGTGCTGGGCCTAAATTTATGACAATGGACTGTTGCAGTGGTGGCTGACGTGAAGCCTGATTCTCTGCTATGACATGCAGACTGATTCTCTGCTGACATGAAGCCAGATTGTCTGTTACGGGACCTCTCTGCTCTGCCTGTGTGTGTGCTGGGCCTAAATATATGCCAATGGACTGTTGCAGTGGTGGCTGACGTGAAGCCTCATTCTCTGCTATGACATGCAGACTGATTCTCTGCTGACATGAAGCCAGATTGTCTGTTACGGGACCTCTCTGCTCTGCCTGTGTGCTAGGCCTAAATATATGCCAATGGACTGTTGCAGTGGTGGCTGACGTGAAGCCTGATTCTCTGCTATGACATGCAGACTGATTCTCTGCTGACATGAAGCCAGATTGTCTGTTACGGGACCTCCCTCCTCTGCCTGGGTGCTGGGCCTAAATATATGCCAATGGACTGTTGCAGTGGTGGCTGACATGAAGCCTGATTCTCTGCTATGACATGCAGACTAATTCTCTGCTGACATGAAGCCAGATTGTCTGTTACGGGACCTCTCTCCTCTGCCTGGGTGCTGGGCCTAAATTTATGACAATGGACTGTTGCAGTGGTGGCTGACGTGAAGCCTGATTCTCTGCTATGACATGCAGACTGATTCTCTGCTGACATGAAGCCAGATTGTCTGTTACGGGACCTCTCTGCTCTGCCTGTGTGCTAGGCCTAAATATATGCCAATGGACTGTTGCAGTGGTGGCTGACATGAAGCCTCATTCTCTGCTATGACATGCAGACTGATTCTCTGCTGACATGAAGACAGATTCTCTGTTACGGGACCTCCCTCCTCTGCCTGGGTGCTGGGCCTAAATATATGCCAATGGACTGTTGCAGTGGTGGCTGACGTGAAGCCTGATTCTCTGCTATGACATGCAGACTAATTCTCTGCTGACATGAAGCCAGATTGTCTGTTACGGGACCTCTCTCCTCTGCCTGGGTGCTGGGCCTAAATTTATGACAATGGACTGTTGCAGTGGTGGCTGACGTGAAGCCTGATTCTCTGCTATGACATGCAGACTGATTCTCTGCTGACATGAAGCCAGATTGTCTGTTACGGGACCTCTCTGCTCTGCCTGTGTGTGTGCTGGGCCTAAATATATGCCAATGGACTGTTGCAGTGGTGGCTGACGTGAAGCCTCATTCTCTGCTATGACATGCAGACTGATTCTCTGCTGACATGAAGCCAGATTGTCTGTTACGGGACCTCTCTGCTCTGCCTGTGTGCTAGGCCTAAATATATGCCAATGGACTGTTGCAGTGGTGGCTGACGTGAAGCCTGATTCTCTGCTATGACATGCAGACTGATTCTCTGCTGACATGAAGCCAGATCGTCTGTTACGGGACCTCTCTGCTCTGCCTGTGTGCTAGGCCTAAATATATGCCAATGGACTGTTGCAGTGGTGGGTGACGTGAAGCCTCATTCTCTGCTATGACATGCAGACTGATTCTCTGCTGTCATGAAGCCAGATTGTCTGTTACGGGACCTCTCTGCTCTGCCTGTGTGCTAGGCCTAAATATATGCCAATGGACTGTTGCAGTGGTGGCTGACGTGAAGCCTCATTCTCTGCTATGACATGCAGACTGATTCTCTGCTGTCATGAAGCCAGATTGTCTGTTACGGGACCTCTCTGCTCTGCCTGTGTGCTAGGCCTAAATATATGCCAATGGACTGTTGCAGTGGTGGGTGACGTGAAGCCTCATTCTCTGCTATGACATGCAGACTGATTCTCTGCTGTCATGAAGCCAGATTGTCTGTTACGGGACCTCTCTGCTCTGCCTGTGTGCTAGGCCTAAATATATGCCAATGGACTGTTGCAGTGGTGGCTGACGTGAAGCCTCATTCTCTGCTATGACATGCAGACTGATTCTCTGCTGTCATGAAGCCAGATTGTCTGTTACGGGACCTCTCTGCTCTGCCTGTGTGCTAGGCCTAAATATATGCCAATGGACTGTTGCAGTGGTGGCTGACATGAAGCCTCATTCTCTGCTATGACATGCAGACTGATTCTCTGCTGACATGAAGCCAGATTCTCTGTTACGGGACCTCTCTCCTCTGCCTGTGTGTGTGCTGGGCCTAAATATATGCCAATGGACTGTTGCAGTGGTGGCTGACGTGAAGCCTCATTCTCTGCTATGACATGCAGACTAATTCTCTGCTGACATGAAGACAGATTCTCTGTTACGGGACCTCTCTCCTCTGCCTGGGTGCCGGGGCCTAAATATCTGAGAATGGACTGTTCCAGTGGTGGGTGACGGGAAGCCAGATTCTCTGCTATGGAACCTCTCTCCAATTGATTTTGGTTAATTTTTATTTATTTAATTTTTATTTTAATTCATTTCCCTATCCACATTTGTTTGCAGGGGATTTACCTACATGTTGCTGCCTTTTGCAGCCCTCTAGCTCTTTCCTGGGCTGTTTTACAGCCTTTTTAGTGCCGAAAAGTTCGGGTCCCCATTGACTTCAATGGGGTTCGGGTTCGGGACGAAGTTCGGATCGGGTTCGGATCCCGAACCCGAACATTTCCGGGAAGTTCGGCCGAACTTCTCGAACCCGAACATCCAGGTGTTCGCTCAACTCTAAATACAATAAAGATAGGTCCCAGATGCAAAAAAGCCCTTCACTAAGACGGCATAATGTTCGCTTCCACACACAGGGACATTCAGGCAAACTTACTAGTCAATCCCAGCTCCTGTCATGACTGCCTCCTCCCAGGGACTCGATGTGGCAGTGGCATTATTTGGGGCGATTTGCTCGTTAAAAATGCACGCTCCACGGGCCCTTGCGGTCTGTGGAACGCACGTCTCGACCTCACTTCCGGTGCGGTGGAACGCATGCGTCACTTCTGGTTCTGCGGATCACTCGTATGTCAGCCTCCAGCGGTTTCTATAGATAAGTAAGCACGCTAGCGTTCCCGGAAGCTGCACGGCAACCAAAATTAACCCCTAGCATGCCTCCTATATGGGAGGTAGTGGTGGCAATATGATGCAATAGTAATCCCTAAAAAAAGGGGCAATAAGAAATTCTGGCACCTTTAGATATAGATCCAGACTCAACATTATGTCACAGCAGTGATCCAGATAGCGTCACCTTGTATCTATATTCCACTTGACCACTTTTGAGCTGTCAGTGAGTATCAACAGAAACTAGAAGGGGTCTCTCTCTCCAGGGAAATCTTTGTATCAGATAATTACAACTTTGTCCACATATTTTCTCAATGCTATGTATATCAATGTCATTCATCAAAAACAATCAAATCCCGTCGTCATAACATTTCCATTCTTGAGAACGAGTATGGGTATATTACATTGTCTTATACTACTCAATAAAACATGAAAAACATAGTCTCTCATTCAGGTCTATGGGCGCTTGTGATTTGCATCTATAAATCCATTCTGCCTCCTTTTGGTGGATTTTTATTCTAGTCTCCTTTCCTAGGGTACATAGGAACCCATTCCAGGGCAGAGAACTTAAGAACCTTGACGTTCCATTCATGGAACTCATTTACATGATCGGCGACTGGTGTGATGTTCTTCTACATCATTTAAGTAGTCACAAATTATTTTGCTAAGTTCCCTAAAGGTCTTCCCTATATAATCTCTAGGGCAGGGACATTGACAGATATAGATCACCCCTTTTTGTTCTACAATTAATAAAGTCTCGTATGGTGAAGATCCTACCAGTCGCTGAGCATGTAACCATCTTGCATACAGATATGGAGGAGCACGCCTTGCATGCTCCACACCTGAACACACCCATAGGTCTGCGGTCCAGCCAAGTACCTGGAGATGCCAGAGGCACTTAATGGCTACGCACCAGCCTGTCTCTCAGACTTATGCCTTTACGATACGTGATGCTCGGATAGGGCATGATGTTATTCGTCACCTCTGGGTCCATTCTAAGGATGGCCAGTATTTTTCTAATATTCCTTTTACCTCTTTATTGGCAGTGTCATATGTAGAGATAAGTCAGGTTTGTGCCTTTTCATTTCTGTCTTGTTTGGGAGTAAGCATGGTTTCTCTATTTATGCCTAAAGTGTACTGAAAGGCCTTCCTCAGGGTTGCCTTTGGGTATCCCCTGTCTCGTAGTCTATAATATTTTTTTTTTTTATTCAAGATGGAAATCCTTCAGAGAAGAGCAATTTCTGCGCAAGCACAGGTACTGCCCTTTCAAAGTGCCCCTCTTTAATGAGGGTGGATGATGACTCTCCCATCTTAAGGTTGCATTTGTTGCTGTGGATTTCCTAAACACATTGCTCGTAAAGCGTTCCCCCTGCTGTAGACTTTTACATCCAAAAAGATAATACACTCTGAGGCCAATCTCATTGATGTTCAAAATGTCAACAAATCTCGTGAACTCCTCTTTTTTACCATTCCACAGCACAAAAACGCCATCAATATATCTTGTCCAGAAGGCAATTTTCTCCTGCCACCAAGTTGTGTGCCCAGGGAAGACGATGCTATCCTCCCACCAGCCCAGGAAGAGGTTGGCATAAGTAGGGGCACAGGAGCACCCCATTGCCATCCCCCTGAGCTGGTGGTAAAATCGCCCCCTGAACAAGAAGTAATTGTGCTTTAAGATGTACTCCAATAGGCTGAGGATAAACTGATTATGATTCTTGAAATGTGTCCCTCTAGTACTGAGATAGTAGTTAATTGCCATTAGTCCCTTCTCGTGGGGGATACTGCTATATAAAGACTCAACATCTATACTAGCAAGCAATATAGATGGTTCATACATCTCGTCTCCTTCACTTACTCCAATATGCGAAAAAGTAATCTGCGCCCCTGATTCTACTCAGTACAGACGTGGAGAAGGCCTTTGACCTGGTGGACTGGCTTTTTATGATCTATCAGGGAGACACCAAATTTTACATTATTATTTTGTGCATTAGCAATACCGGTGTATTACTGAGCAATTGCTGACCGAGTGAAGGCGTATGCTCCACAAACAGGTTTCGTTTTTTGGGGGCTAATGTTCTGACGGATCAGAGGAAGGGCAAAATAATGAGTGACAACACAAACTTACTGCTGACACCCTCTCCACTCTGTCGGGAGGGGGGCTCTACTTGTATAAGAGTTTAATAGAACAGGTTCTGTAGACATGTATGTGGAATCAGCCGACGGTGAAAAAGGAGTGCGCTTCTTCTTGGCGCTAACATTGACCTGTAAGGCTGAGTTCACATATGAGTTATTTGTTCAGTTTTGGCCCTGTGACCTACCAAATAAGAGAAGTGTGCAGTGATTCTAATGGCAACGCCTGTCATCTGCATGTTATTTCACTACTACAGCAGACTCCCTATGCGTGTTACTGCAAGGCACAGTGTTCTACACCACTATAAAGGCTCTCTGCAGACAGGAAATAGCCCTTTTTAACATGTTTAGCCGCAAATAAATTACAGCCGAATCATTCCCAAGACAGCGTGACACTGTCGTATCCGGGATGTGGAATAGCCCCTGGGGAGCTGGGGGGGTTCAGTTGATGATGTGCAGCCAGACACCGCAGCAGAAGAGGACTCAGCCGAGGAGGTTATGGAAGAGGATGGAGTAGGAGGAGTAGAGGAGGTGGCAGTAGGCCTGCCTGCAAGTCGTGGCAGTGTCACCAACAACTCCGCTGCAGAGCCACGCATTCCATGCTTGGCAGCCATCAGCAGGTTGACCCAATGCGCAGTGTAGGTGATATACCTGCCCTGACCGTGCTTTGCAGACCAGGTATCAGTGGTCAGATGGACCCTTGCCCCAACACTGTATGCCAGAGATGCCATGACTTCCTTTTCAATCACTGAGTAGAGGTTTGGGATTGCGTTATTAGAAAAAAAAAATTGTCCGGGTACCTTCCACTGTGGTGTCCCAATAGCGACAAATTTTTTGAAGGCCTCAGACTCCACCAGGTGGTATGGTAAATGCTGGCGGGCTAAGAGTTCCGTCAAGCCAGCTGTCAAACCCCGGGCAAGGGGGTGACTCTGTGACATTGGCTTATTACGCTCAAACATTTCCTTTACAGACACCTGACTGTGGGCAGATGAGATGGAACTGCTCAAGGTGAGAGGCGGAGTGGCGGGTGGCTGAGAGGGGGCAAGGAGGACAGCAGTGGTTGACGTGGCTGAAGATGCTGGACCAGGAGGAGGATGGTGGCTTTGAGCTTGTGTGCTGCTTCTACTCGTCATCATGTGTTGATCCCATAGGTGTTTGTGATGTGCGATCATGTGCCTTCGCAAAGCAGTTGTACCTAGGTGGGTGTTGGATTTCCCACGACTCAGTTTCTTTTGGCACAGGTTGCAAATGGCATCGCTGTTGTCAGAGGCAGACACACAAAAAAAATGCCACACTGCTGAGCTTTGCAATGATGGCATTCTGGTGGTGGCAACAGCATGCTTTGATTGGCGTGCTGTCTGGCTGACCCCGGGTGCCGATACATGCTGTCTGACTGTGCCACTAGCTACTTGCAACGACTTCACTTGTATCTGACACCTCAGCAAAGGAAGCACCAGCGGGTACAACATCATCATCATCATCATCATCACACTGTACGTCCATGTGTGTAATGCTGCCTGACTGAGACATATCCCTGTTATCTACATCCCCTGGCAATAATGGTTGCGCATCACTAATTTCATCCAACTGATGTGTAAATAACTCCTCTGAGGGATCAAGTGAAGTGGCTGTGGTGGTAGTGGTGGTGGTGGCGGCGGGGGGGGGAGAGTGGTTACTTGAGAGCAGGTGACCAAAGCTGAGTTGGAGGAGGATGGTGCGTCAAGGTTCTTAGCGGAAGCTGTTGAAGATTGGGTGTCCTGTGTAAGCCAGTCAACTATTTTCTCAGAATTTTTGGGTACGTGGCCTCTGAACACTGGACATTATTCCAGAGCCAGTGGAAATCACAGCACCACGAACACGACGGCCCCTGCGGCGTGGCCTGCCTCTGCCTGTCATTTTTTATTAGATAAGTGTTACTATGCGTGCAAGCTACTGTGCCACCCTATATAAGTGGTGGGCAGTGGGCACAGTACAGTCTGTGTGGGCCTGACACACGGGCTTGCAAATGTGATTATATTACAGAAAATTTTTTTAATAGAATTTTTTTTATCTGCAAGGTATTTGAGTGAATGACACCCTGTAACGGTATGAGTGCAGGCCTAGCCACTAGCCAGTATACAGTATGTCAAACAATGGTAAGTGAGAGGGAAAAAGGAATATCAGCGGCACTGCGCTTCTCACCTGAACGCTCCCTTTTTATCTTGTGTCACAAATCCAAAAGTGCTGCGGCTGCTTGCGGTGACCGGGAACGGCGGTGCTCAGCGTGTGTATCAGAGGAATGAAATCGAGGAATGTAGATGAAGACGCGGCACTCACCACAGGTCTGCTCTAAAGGGCCATTCCGCTCCCCCGCCTGCGCAGAATGCAAGTTTGAATCGCAATAAAGCCTTTTAGAGCAGACCTGTGTTGAGTGCCGCGTCTTCATCTACATTCCTCGATTACAATACATTATGTGTTGGCCTGACACGCACGGGCTTGCAAATGTGATTAGAAGACAGAAAATTTTTAAATAGAATTTTTTTTTATCTGCAAGGTATTTTCTGTCACACCCTGTATGAATGGTGTGCACACAGTGCTGTCTGTGACTGAGCCTGCAGCCTCTCACACACGGGCAGCCAGGCAACTGCAATATATATATATGAAAGAAAAAAAAAAAAGCAGACTGATGTTCTAGCCCTAAAAAGGGCTTTTTGGGGTGCTGTCCTTACAGCAGAGATCAGATGAGACTTTCAGGACTGGAGTGGACACAGAACATTGCCCTAACTAACGCTTTCCCTATTGAATCAGCAGCAGCTGCACTGTCCCTCCTCTCACTAAGGCCTCATGCACACGACCGTTGTGTGCACCCGTGGCCGTTGTGCCGTTAGACGTTTTTTTCCTGCGGCTCCATTGACTTTCAATGGGTCCGTTGAAAACTCGGCTTGTGCACCGTTTTTACACCGCGCCCGTGACCCGTGTTTCTAGGCCGTGAAAAAAATATAACCTGTCCTATTTTTTTCACGGCTAACGGATCGCGGCCCCATTCAAGTCAATGGGGCCGTTAAACGCGTTTGCACACCCGTTTGACGTCCGCACCCGTTTTATTTATTTCATTTGCCATGGGCACTCTGTCTGGCAAAAGTTGTGGCAATAAATTGAAAAAAAAAATATGTACAGGAAGTTTAGGGTCACAGGTTATGCTAATTTCTAGCCACCTGTGTCTGGAAGCTTCTCTCTGTGTGGTGAGGCAGCCATTAATTTCCCTGACAAAATGCCTAGGTGGAATGTTGAGAAATTAATCACCCTGGTCCAGGAGAGGCCTGAGATTTGGGATACCCGCAGCAATCTGTATCTGGATCGTACCAGAAAGGATGCTGCGTGGGAGCAGGTGGCCCGTAGCCTCCGCAGGAACGATTGGGCCAAAGCAGATAGCAGAGGCCGTGCTGACTTAGGTAAGTGAGAGCAATGTAGTTGTGCTGTGCGTGCCCTCTGGATGGCAACCAGATTTTGTTTTTAACCCTGAGTTCCCAATAGTGTTTTCTGTGCGGTTCAGCTTCATTTTCCAAAAAGGGCTGAACATGCTTTGTTAAAGTGACGTCTATAACATACCATACAACACCATTTCAATGTGTAAATGGCTGTCCCACCCTTTGCTCCAGCATACAGTTCTCATGTTTATAATCACATGTTTGTGTCCTTTTTTGTCCCAGACACATGTCCTTGTATTTGAGCATCTTCGAGTTGTGCCCTACACTTTTTTTTTTTTATAAAGTTAGGGCCACAAGGCTTACACGACTAGTCTCCTCCATCTTGTTCGTCTGCATTAGTATCCAGACACCTACTGGACTGTACCATGTGCTGTATATTCTGTCCTTTTTTGTTGGTACCTTGTTATTCCCTATTTGCTCCCTTTTTTTGTAAAATGACATTTTATGCTGGTTTGTTTGGATCCTATTTAATTTTTATTAATTTTTTTTGGTTCATTATGAACAGTGAAACAAACCAAAACACGGTGGGCCAGTTGCCGGGACCAATTTCGGCGTGAGGTCTCCAGCAAGGGCCGTAGTGGAGAGGGTCCCTCCCGGAAGAGACCGTATATCTACACTGCCCAGTTGCAGTTTCTCAAACCCGTTATGGACTTGAGGCCGCAAGTAATTTATGATTTGTTGAGCCATTTCTCATTGTGCTTAATCTTTCAATTGTGTATGCCTCACCTAATGTGTACACGAAAGTAATGGCTTCATTTGTGTTGTACTTTGGAAGGCATATACTTTCTGGGGGCCTGCCATGTACAAAATGACACAATCCCACATTTTGAGAAGGCACACGCCAAGCATGCCCGAATAGCTGTAAGTTAACCAGTCCTGCTTGGAGTTGTCGTTGTGCATCAGATGGTGGGCATCAGTTTGCACATGCCTGGGGTTGGTTGTGTCCATCACTTTATGTGGAAGAGTCACACCTGTCAATCCCGCTGCTGAGCTGTATGATGAGACGACACGTGTAGTGCACATATAGCACCCCCCTCTCTGTTTGGTTCCTGCTGCATCAATTTTGGGCAGGTCCCAGAACATAGATGTTTGGAATATTGAAAGGATTTCACAAACGACAAGCCACGTGCGCTCTGCACGCATTATCTCATCATACAGATGTTCTGCGTGTTTGGCTCCTGTTGTTCTTACACCACGATAATCTTTGGAACTTTTCATAGGGATAGGTCATTTATACCTCAAAATGTGGATGTCTCCCGTTTTGATGCGAGTCCTGATTATTATATCAGTTTTGACATTAGCGGGTGCTTTTAGAGTTCCCATATAGATCCCTTTTTTTTACAGACATGTCGGAATTTGATACCCATTTGGTATTGCCCATGTCATTTACATTGCTTTCAATGTATGGCACCAGGACCAACATTGATTCCTTGGTTTGTTCGTGTACATTGAAAAAAAAAAACGAATCCTATTATAATGGTTTAAAATGATGTTCCTTCTAGGCTTGACCAGCCGTCTCAGAATGACTGCTCTCATCATACACAATTGTGGCCCAGTACATGTTATTAGTTAGCCGTAAAAGAAGTTCAACCAGTTAGACCCTACGTCTTGTATGTTGGTATGGTTGAAGCAGGCCACATACTGGTGAGATGGCGTCAATATCCGCACTGGTTTTGTGCCTGGAATGAGTATTCCTCTTTCGCTGGACTGCTTCAACCAGCAAACCATGTTTTACCATTACCTTACCATTAGCGCTTTACCAGTTGGGACCCATCTTGCCCTATATATTGGAAATACATTCAGAATTGCACTGTTCACATAGATGCATGTGTTTATTGCGTATTCTCTTTCATTATGTTGTATGGAGCCACTCCATATATATAGTGTATGTATACGGCTGATAACACCTAATATCACTGTTGATTTTCTGAAAAGTTTGGAAAGAAATATCTAATTGAGTTTTTACATGTCTTTGAAAAACAGTACTGTGGACAGTCTGGAACCCTCTGAGGAGTCTTCTTTGGATGGGAGTGAAACTCCCGCTCTACATTCACCCGCAAGAAGTCCCGAACCGACGCCAGCAGAGGACCCGGAGGATTCTTCTCAGGGCCGTCAACAACAACCACTCTCCAGTCCACCCCGTGTCAGGCAGCCGCAGCCAAGACGCCGCCGCCAAGTCCCTCCCTCCACCTCTGTGCCAGAGAGTCGGGAGGTTATTGACGCACGCGTCATTGATTTTCTGGCACAGAGGCGGAGTGACGGAGTGGAGGAGAAAATGCTTCGGGGATTAGGGCCCCTGATGAAGAAAGTGCCGGAAGAAGAATACAATGTGTGCGTGGCTTCAATTGCGGTAGTATTGAGGCTGTTTGCAATCCCAAATCATGGGGACATTCTGGGTCGATTAAATAGCTGGAGGAAGGATCTGGAAAGTGAGGGGCAACCCCAAATGGCCGGACAATTTCCAGTTGAAAGGCAACCGACGCAGGCGCCTTCTTATGCACCACAACCCCAGTACGGGCCACCCCATGGCCATATGCAAGGGCCAGCACAGGCCATTTACCAGGGCAGTTTGCCCACTGTCCCACCACAGCAGGCTCAGGGAAGGCCACGGTCCTCCTTTCCAGCAGGGTCTTTTACTCAGGACCTGTTTGAGTTGTAATTTTATTTTTTGGTGTTTGTTTTTCAGTGGAAAATTTGATTGTTGTGTTTTTTTTAAAACAATGTTGTACCTTACCTGTTTCGGTGCAGAATAGTTTCTGAAAAAATTCTTTGGTGCACCCAAAATGTGTCTGTTTTTTTTAAAAAACATTCCACAAACCATTGACCTTCTAATTTTGTCTATCATGCCCAAAAAACACATGCACAGTATCTCCAAATGCAACACTTTATTAAGATGCACCGCACCTTTAAATTTAATTACTTTCAAGATGAGGTATTAGAAAATTTTATGGACAAAATACTCGAAGTTTAAAGATGAAATAGTCTAACTAAATTTAGACCAAAGCATCATTTAAATTAATGTGTAGATCGACTAAAATATGCGAAGTCCACAAAATCTCAGCCCGCAAGCCCACGTCAAGGGTCCTCATTGCCTTGCGAGTCCCTACACTCCACTAATACAATAATTTCAAGTAATCTATCTAGAAAATAACAAAAAAATAATGAGCCCAGAAGATTTCAAAAACTGCCACGAATAGCGTCCCTCTGCCATGGCAAGGACCCCTCTGGGCTGTGAAAGTAGTCTGCAAAGAGTTCACGAACTGCAATGCCTGCAGTCCCTGGTCGTCTATGCAGGGTCCTTTCCAAGCCCAAATCTGAAGACGTTGGAAGATCTTCCAAGTCTACAGAAGAGGAAGCCTCGTGAATCCTGGTGAAGTTGTGCAGAACAACACAAGCTTGAATCACCAGGGTAGCATTCTCCGGATCCATCTGTATGGATGACAAAAACACCCTCCACTTGCTAGAGAGTATCCCGAAAGCGCACTCCACATACCGACGGGCACGAGTCAACCGGTAGTTGAAGATACGCCTCCTGACATCCAAACCACGCTTTGGAAAGGGCCGCATAACATGTTGACATGTTAGGGCCGCCACGATGACAAATGTTAGGGCCGCCACGATGACAAATGGAGCCGGCGGACCTGCATATCCGGGCAGTGTTCTGGACTCGGGCAGGGCAAGCTGGTTGGCATGAAGCCGCTCACCCATTCTAGAAGCACTAAAGATGCGAGCATCCGCAGTGCTTCCATAGGACCCGATATCTACCATTATAAACCGGTAATGACTGTCAGCAACTGCCATCAGCACTACCGAGAAAAACTGTTTATAATTGAAGTACCGGCTCCCAGAGTGTGGCGGCTTCTTCACACGGATGTGCTTGCCATCCATTGCCCCAATGCAGTTTGGGAACTGCGCAGAATTTTGAAAGCCCTCAGCGATCCGAAGCCAATCGTCCACCTTGGGCTGCGGCATCACCGTCTCTCTGAGTTGCTGCCAGATGACATGGCAAGCGTGTCGAACAATTCTCGAGATCGTGGAGGTTCCTAATAGAAACTCGAAATGCAGGGATGCAAAAGAGTTCCCAGTGGCAAGGAATCTGAGAGAAACAAAAACAAAAAAAGTAACGGAACAACAGAGTCTGGATTCTTTAACAACGTTCTATACACTACATGATTTTAAACCACACTATGTCTAGTGGAGCGTAACCTATGGGAAGGGCCTCTCTGTGTGCGCCCAAACCCATTGTAAATTCGAGGGTTATCAAATATACACCCTAGACTTTACATAGCATTGATCTGCCGAAAGCACACAATTCAAGCGACAGGCAGCATGGAATTATTTCATGCATTGTCTAGCAAATGGTTAAAAACCAAAAGGCACAACTATATTGTACTACAGTATTCATGCAAAATTGACTGGTGTGCTTTTGGCAGTAAAGTAGACAAATGATGGATGACCAGTCGCAACTCTGTCTGAAAACGGCTTGCCATCACTGCACCATGTCCATGGTTGCTTAAACTAAATTATATTGGCAATGGGGAATACAAAGCATACCAAAGCATCATTTGGGGTGGGGGCAGTACTAGCACTAATTTTTAACATAAACAGTGTTT
Source organism: Bufo gargarizans (assembly GCF_014858855.1). Classification (NCBI taxonomy): domain Eukaryota; kingdom Metazoa; phylum Chordata; class Amphibia; order Anura; family Bufonidae; genus Bufo; species Bufo gargarizans. The sequence goes on along the minus strand of NC_058080.1, from coordinate 24,888,902 downwards.
CTACCCTTTGGAAAATGCAGATAGTCATGTGCAAGGTTAGAAATCTGCGACCAATAGGCATTATGTGAACGTTCCTTGGAAATCTGAGGGGTTGGCAGCAGCACAATCCCCTAAAAAAGTGAACAGACTGGGATATAGACTTCTAATAGGTGGTACACGCTGATAGAGAACCTGACAGAGTGACCCAATTCGTTCACACACTCCAAAACACAAACGAATACACCTGTATTTGTGGCAAATTGTCTAGAAGCCAAAAAAGGCATGTAACAGCCTGCAGTAACATGGCTGAGTGACTGACTAAAAACACAATTTTAAACAAACTACAGGCGAATGGCGAGAAATCATGGAGTGTCTGGAGCCCTTTAGATGAACACACGTTTTCAAGCTGCTAAAATAAACCTAACCAAAAAAAAAAGAATCATATGTCGCAGGTTTTCAAGAGGTTAAATAAAAAAATACACCCCCCAATAAAAATAGGATTAAAAAAGAAGGTGACTTCAGGAAACAGTAGCACATGTCTCACAGCAGCCATTTTCAAGCACATGTTCCCCCTGACACAAGCACTGCACATTACTGGTGCAACTTTACAAGTACTATACTGCTTACCTCAACGTGACGATGAGCCTTTCCTCCGGAGTAATGCTGCGCCTCATATTGGTGTCCATAAAGGTAAGGACAGTACGTAGAGACGACAGCAAGCGATCAAATGTACCCACTGACATCCGACAGAAGGCAAAGAACTTCTCTGGATGCAGCCGCAGATCTTGGTAGAGGGTATGGAAGTGTCCTTTCCGGTAGCGTTGGGAAACAATCGGATGGACCCAAAAACGTTGCCTTCTAGTCGGTTCATCATTCAACAAAGGAGGGCGTGGACCCCATTGCCGAGAAACAAGCCAATGCAGCAAGACCTCTTCCTCTGAATCAGACATGGTGATACAGCAAAGAGAGCAGCCAAAATAACCTCTGTACTCTGGAAAGACTACAGAAAATGGCCACCAATGCATACTCAGGTGCCCCTGATTTATGCCAGTATCCTGGGTGGAGATATTAAAATGCCATTTTTTTAACCATTCCAGGATTTCTGACGGGCCGCAAAAAAAACTGTAACACGGACACACGGAAGCGCGACGGAAGCAAAAACGGCCACGGATCACGGAACAACGGAACCACATTTTGCGGGACGCAAAAAAATACTGTCGTGTGCATGAGGCCTAAGACTGCAGCTTCCAAATGAATCTAAAATGGATGCTGTCCAGGAGGTGGGAGGGTCTGGGGGGGAGGGTCTGCTGCTGATTGGCTGGAATGTGTCTGCTGACTGTGAGGTACAGGGTCAAAGTTTGCTCAATGATGATGTATAGGGGCAGACCGAACATCGCATCGCCGGCGACTAGTTCGGGACATCACTATTGGGGAACTGTAGTTGGCTTGACCTCCAATAATAATTGAGTGGGGTCCACTTGAGTTAGTTATGTCTTCTGACCAATCCTTTCCATTAAAATGACATAAACCTTGATCAAACCCTAAGGCGCGCAATTTCACTACAGATATGAGCATAACCTTAAATTATTAATACTGTGAATTTTTGATTCTTTGATGATGGTGGAGTAGAATGAATAGAAATGAGCGAATCAAATCCAATGAAGTAGAATTCAATCCGAATTTCAGGATAAATTTAATTCACCGCAAATCCAAATTTACTTGACCTTTGTGGTAGCGAATTGATTTAACCTGAAATAGTGTAAAAAACTAAATGATCATAATTACCTCCTCCAGTTGCTCGTGACGGGCTGGCCGCCGCCATCTTGATAGAAGGTCTCAGCCAAAATCCCGTGTGTGGTAACGTATGATGGCAGCGGCCGGCCCATCACAAGAAAATGAAGGCGGTAAGTACGATTTAATATTTTTTTATGTTAATTTTACACTGTATTATTACTCTCAGATGCCACAATCATGTACAGTATGAACCCAGCATCTGAGGGGTACAATGATGGGGAGCGGTGCTATCGCAGCTCCATGTCATTGCACCCGCTAATTACAAATAAATGCGCTTCGTGACGAAGTAATTAGTCATGGAGCAAAGTTTTTTTTGTAAGATTCGGCGAAGCAGCCAAATCGAATTTTTTAAAACTTCTTTAATCTTTAATAATGAGCAAAACCTCTATTTATTACTCAATAGTAAATTATGACTTTCTCAGTCTATAGTCTGCAGATCCAAGTCAATTACAAAAATAAGTTTATTGCTTATTTAAAACTTTTCAGCATAAATTACTTACATTAATAGATCCCAAAAGGTCGATGTAGTGAACTTTGTCCTCCAGGAACCAGAAAGATTCTCAGGGAAGGATATCACATCTGCTGCTATGACTGCGTCCCATGCTCAGAAGGAGAGTTTACAAATGTTACAGGTAAAATAATATAATTATAAAATACTGTAAACTGCTGTTTTTTTTTATACTAGTCACATCATATACCCGGCTGTTTTTAGGCTACATTCACATCTGCGCTTTTCCTTTCTGGTATTGAGATCCGTCATAGGACCTATACCTCAATACTAGAGGAATAAGCTTCAGTTTTGTCCCCATTCACTGTCCATGCGGACAAACCTGAACTGAACGGGAGGCACCACAATGCATTCCGTTCTGTTTGTTTGCGTTCCCATGCCAGAAAGAGAAATGCTGCAAGCAGCGATTTTGAGTGCGTCATGGGATGTGGAGCAACATGGATCCGTCCTGACACACAATGTAAGTCAATGGTTTCTCGGACACAAACGGATCCTTCACCCACTGACTTACAATGGTTTTGGTGCTGGATCCGTCATGGCTATTTTAGAGATAATACAACCGGATCTGTTCAGAACCTAGTTCTACTGCTTCCTGAGTCCTCTATTGTTCTCCATTTCCTGGTCCTTATAAACACAGAAAATATGGACACTATCTTCTGGTATATCTCAGCTGGTCCATACACCAGAATCTGAAAGATTCACCAGCTCGGAACAGGCATAGGTTAAGGCATTACTTGTGCCAGCTTTATAGAACCGCTGATGCCTGCCCTTTCCTGCCCAGACAACTTCTACCCTGACTACTGTACTTCTAACAACAAGTGTAGATACGCTGCACGTTTTATTCAATTATCTGTATGTGACAGGGTTTATTCCGTCCTGACTAGAGGTGAGAGAGTTAATTTGTAGGAAATGATTCATCCATCAGAAATCCTGAGAAGTGATTGCCTCCTCCCACTGCTCCAGAGTCTCCTCCCACTGCTCCAGAGTCTCCTCCCACTGCTCCAGAGTCTCCTCCCTCCCTTTTGATTGACATGTGCTGGACATCTTGTCTGACTCTGTCAATCAAGGGTCTGCACAGCTGTTTCTGCTGTTACTACCGGAGCAGTGACTGCGCATGTGCCCCTCACTTCTAAACCCATCATCGGGTATCTGCTGTATTACACAGGTGGCACTTGGGATCTATGGAGCAAGCTCCTCATGTGAGCCTGCTATATACATCCCCTACCCTTTAACAATGACCTTCACAGTGGCCTTCCGCCTTAACAGTAACATACACAGCGCCCTCCCCTTTAACCCCTTAAGGACTTAGCCCTATTTCACCTTAAGGACTTGGCCGTTTTTTGCAAATCTGACCAGTGTGCAGAAGCACCCCATATGTGGTCGTAAACTACTGTTTGGCCGAACGGGAGGACATAGAAGGAGGGAAACACCATATGGGTTTTGGAAGGCAGATTTTGCAGGACTGGTTTTGTTTATACCATGTCCCATTTGAAGCCCCCTGTTGCACCCCTAGAATAGAATTTCAAAAAAAATTACTCCATCTAAGAAAGCACACCCCTTAAGGTATTCAAAACTGGGTTTACAAACTTTGTTAACCCTTTAGGTGTTCCACAAGAGTTAATGGCAGATGGAGAAACAATTTTGAAATTTCAATTTTTTGGGAAAATTTTCCATTTTAACCCTTCCTTTATTACTGGAAAAAATGGGTTAACAGCCAAACAAAACTCAAAATGGGTTGCCCTGATTTTGTAGTTTGCATAAACACCCCATATATGGTTGTAAACTACTATTTGGCTAAACGGCAGGACATAGAAGAAGGGGAACGCCATATGGTTTTTGGAAGGCAGATTTTGCAGGACTGGTTTATTTACACCATGTACACTTTCAAGACCCTGATGCACCCCTAGAGTAGAAACTCCATAAAAGTGACCCCATCTAGGAGACTACGGGATAAGGTGGTTGTTGTTTTGGGACTATTTTAGGGGTAAATATGATTTTTGGTTGCTCTATATTACACTTTTTTGAGGCAAGGTAACCAAAAATTTAAATTCTAAAATTGTTTCTACATACGCAATTTAGTTTTGTGGAACGCCTAAAGGGTTAACATAGTTTGTAAAGTAACTTTTGAATACCTTGAGGGGTGTAGTTTCTTAGATGGGGTCACTTTTTTGGAGTTTCTAGTCTAGGCTACATCAGGGGGGGCTTCTAATGGGACATGGTGTAAAAAAAAAAGTCCATCAAAATCTGCCTTCCAGAAACAATATGGAGTTCCCCTCGTTCTATGCCCTGCCGTGCGGCTATATAGCCATTTACGACCACATATGGGGTGTTTCTGCAAACTACAGAATCAGGGCAATAAATATTTAGTTTTGTTTGGCTGTTAACCCTTGCTTTATTACCGGAAAAAAGGATTCAAATGGAAATTTTGCCCAAAAATGGGTGTTTTGGCACAGTTTTTATTTAATATTTTTAATACCGTTCATCCGAGGCGTTTGGTCAAAAGTTATTTTTATAGCGACGACTTTTACGCACGCGACGATGCCCAATATGTATGGCTCTCAGAATTTGGAGACACTAAGCAGGCATCCTAAAACTGCGGCCCTCCAGATGTTGTAAAACTACAATTCCCACCATGCCCTGCTGATGGCTGTAGGTTGTCTGGGCATGCTGGGAGTTATAGTTTTACAACATCTGGAGGGCCGCAGTTTGAGGATGCCTGCTCTAAAACTAATATTTTTTTGTGGAAAAAAAATTGTTTCCGTGTCTCCAAAGTCTGAGAGCCATAGTTTTTTATGTTCTCTAGGGGACTGTTGGGGATTATAAAAAAGTACTCCATGGAAGTGTAATACTCCCTGAAGCAATCAATAACGTAGAGGCCCGGATGATCGGGGCACGTGTCGCACTGAGTGGTGGTGTCTTTCCGTATCCCCCTCCTGCGACACACTCTGCACTTTTTTGGGGTTCGTCCCTTCTTTCCAGTATGGGGGACCACACCTCCTGGAAAGTGTTGGCCAGGGACGATCCGGGCGCCTCCAGTTCCCGAGGTACTCCGGCCTGCTCTTTCCCGGTCCGAAAAGATCAGGTCTTTGAGGACTGCCTCATAGAACTGGAGGAATGTCCCTGTGCTGCCAGCGCTTCGGGATAGTACAAAAGAGTTGTACATGGCAACCTGTACCAAGTAGACCGCAACTTTTTTGTACCATGCCCGGGTTTTGCGCATGGCATTATATGGCTTGAGGACTTGATCAGAGAGATCAACTCCTCCCATATACCGATTGTAGTCGACGATACAATCGGGCTTGAGGACCGTTGCCACGGTACCTCGCACAGGGACAGTGGTGGTGCTGTTTTTACGGTGGATTGTGGACAGCATAAGGACATCCCTCTTATCCTTATACCTGACCAGCAACAGGTTTCCACTGGTAAGTGCACGGGTCTCACCCCTGGGGATAGGTACCTGGAGGGGGTGGGCAGGGAGGCCGCGTTGATTTTTCCGCACGGTCCCACAAGCGAACGTGGATCTGGCGGCAAGGGACCTGAACAAGGGAATGCTGGTATAAAAGTTATCCACGTACAAGTGGTAACCGTTATCCAGCAGTGGGTACATAAGGTCCCACACGAGTTTCCCGCTAACACCCAGAGTAGGGGGACATTCTGGGGGTTGAATACGGGAATCTCGCCCCTCGTACACACGAAATTCGTAAGTGTACCCTGAGGTACTCTCACAAATTTTGTATAGCTTCACGCCATACCTCGCCCGTTTTGTGGGAATATATTGGCGGAAACTGAGTCTCCCCTTGAACGCAACGAGAGACTCATCAACCGCGACCTCCCTTCCAGGTACATAGGCCTCCATGAATTTGGCCCCAAAGTGATCGATGACCGACCGTATCTTATACAGACGGTCATAGGCAGGATCACCTCGGGGTGGACATGCTGCATTATCGGAATAATGCAGACATTTCCGGGTGGCCTCAAGTGGCAGGGGGGCGTCTGGGGTCTGATAGATGGATCAAAGAAAGTTTAGGGTAAAAGTTATTTTCTTTTTCTTTTTTTTCCTAACTAACTTTTCCCTTCTTTCCCTTCCTAATGGTGCCTCTCCCTCACTGACCCTAACCTACCTTGGTGGCGATGGGTGCAGGAGGGTGATGGATAATGATTAGGGGGGCGCAGGAGCTGGTGCTGAACGGTGCTGCACGGTGAGGGTGCTGGACAGGAAGAGGAGGGGAGAGAGGAGCGCAGGAAGTTTGAATCTTGCGCCTCTCTCCCCTGCACCAATCAGCACCCTGGACAGCAGTGTTCAGCACCAGGGCCAGCACCGCCTCTCCAAATCTTCGTACTGCGATTGGTGGTGTGTAATCACGCCACCGATCGCAGTCTTTTTCCGGTTCATCGGGTCACAGGACACCCGAATGGACCGGAAACGCAGAAAACCGCAGGTCTGAATTGACCTGCGGTTTTCTGCAATCGCTGATACGGAGGGGTCAAATGACCCCCCCCCCCCTGCGTTGTTACGGGATGCCGGCTGAATGATTTCAGCCGGCATCCCGTTCCGATTAACCCCCATGGCGCCGGAATCGCGAATTAAAGCCATGACGTACCGGTACTTTATGGGTCGTTAAGGACTCGGGATCCATGCCGTACCGGTAGGTCATGGGTCCCTAAGGGGTTAACAGTGACCTCCACAACGGTCGCCCCTTTATTAGTGACCTCCACAGTACCCTGTCTCGTTAACAGTGATTTCCACAATAACCCGCCCCCTTAGCTGTGACCTCTGTTCCCTTAAAGAGGACCTTTCATTGTTTTGCACTAATGGAGATAAATACCTGTACTTGCGGGGTACCCCCCCCCCCCCCACCGATGACACTGCCACCCTGCCTGATTTTTTTAAATAGCGCTGGTATGCCCTGATGTGCCCCACTGCACTTTTCGCGCTCAGTATGCTAATGCCGAGCATCGGTACAGGGAGGAGACGCCAGGGTTTCTCAATGGGTGTCTCCTTCTCCCTGGCTGTGTCGCTCTCCGCTGTGATTGGATCGTGGTTCAGCCAGGGAGGAGACTCCCATTGAGAAACCCTGGCGTCTTCTCCTCCCTGTACTAATGCTCAATATTGGCATACTGAGCGCAATAAGCGCAGGGGGCACAGAGGGGGTGTGAGCACTATTTTCAAAAATCGGGCAGGGTGGCAGCATCAGCGGGGGTACCCCACAAGTACAGGTATTTATTTCCATTAGTACAAAGTAATGAAAGGTCCTATTTAAGGGGACAGGGACCTGTAGAGGTCACAGTTAAGGGGACGTCCGCTATAGAGGTCAGTGTTAAGGGGCGGGGTGCTGTAGGTGTCACTGTTAAAGGGGGCGGGGTGTTGTGGAGGTCACATTTTAAGGGAACAGAGCTCTGTAGAGGTCACTGTTAAGGGGGCGGGTTATTGTGGAAATCACTGTTAAGGAGACAGGGTACTGTGGAGGTCACTGTTAAAGGGGAGGGCGCTGTGGATGTTACTGTTAAGGGGCGGACCGTTTTTTAATGTACACTGGGGTCAATATTAAAGGGGTTGGCCCATCATAGACAATGGGGGCATATTGCTAGAACCCATAAAGGAGTGGGAAAAGGTAGTGGAGGGCGCACAGCGCAAGTGCAGCCACCCTCCATTCATTTCAATGGGACCGTCGAAAATAGCCGAGCGCTGGCTTAGCTATTTCTGTCGGCAAAATAGAAATGAATGGGAGTGGTGGCCGTACAGGTGCGGTGCGCTCCCAGTCACTATTATGGGGAAAGCACATGGCGGTGGCCAGAACCCAGGGCCCTGGAACCATCGCTCTCCCCACTCTGTTCTCGGTGTACACCTCAGGGACCCGCACCTACCAGACAATGGGGGCATATCCTCGTGATAATCCCCCATTCTCTATGGTGGGCCAACCCCTTTAATAATTGCTGTATAGTGTATACAGGCATTAATGCCACCATACACTGTACAAAATAAAGTACATTTAATATATTCTACATACTACACATTCCACACAAACCATTACATACTACACATCACACACTATTATATACTACACATTACACACACTATTAAATATTACACATCACACACTATTACATACTACATATCACAAACACTATTGCATACTACACATCACACACACTATTACATACTACACATCACACACTATTACATACTACACATCACACACTATTACATACTACACATCACACACTATTACATACTACACATCACACACTATTACATACTACATATCACAAACACTATTGCATACTACACATCACACACTATTGCATACTACACATCACACACACTATTACATACTACACATCACACACTATTACATACTACACACCACACACACTACTACATAATACTAGGGATGAGCGAACCCAAACTGTATAGTTTGGGTTCGTACCGAATTTTGGGGTTTCCGTGACACGGACCCGAACCCGAACATTTTCGTAAAAGTCCGGGTTCGGGTTCGGTGTTCGGTGCTTTCTTGGCGCTTTTTGAAAGGCTGCAAAGCAGCCAATCAACAAGCGTCATACTACTTGCCCCAAGAGGCCATCACAGCCATGCCTACTATTGGCATGGCTGTGATTGGCCAGTGCAGCATGTGACCCAGCCTCTATTTAAGCTGGAGTCACGTAGCACTGCCCGTCACTCTGCTCTGATCAGTATAGGGAGAGGTTGCAGCTGTGACTGTTAGGGCGAGATTAGGCAGTGATTAACTCCTCAAAAACACTTAATTCAGAGATCGATCTGCAGCTGTGGATCATTCAACTGCTGCTATTCAATTGCTCACTGTTTTTAGGCTGCCCAGAGCGTTTTTTCATTCACTTTTGCTGGGGTGATCGGCGGCCATTTTGTGTCTTGTGGTGCGCCAGTACAAGCTGCCACCAAGTGCATTTAACCCTCAATGGTGTGTTGTTGTTTTTTTGCTATATCCTACATCAGGTGCTTGGCTGTGCTTGCTATTTTATTGAGGGGTGAAATACAATTGTCAAAATAGCAGTATCCTAAATCTGGTGTTTCAGCTGTGGCCAGCCAATTGTAATACTGTCTGCTGTCTGGCAAAGGATATATTTTTGTTCTGGGTTGAAATACAATTCCCAACTTAGCAATTCCCTAAATCAGTGGTTTCTGCTGTAACTTTAAACTTTAAATCTATCCATAAAAGGGTATATTAGATTGAAGGTGCGGATAGGGTCATCCTCAATAACTTCACACGCTACTGTGCATTTCCAAGTCTAATTCTGTCCGTAAACGTATACCTGTCATCCAGCGCCTAAATACTAGGCCTACAATTTACATTCATCTAAATCTGTCATTATTGCTGTAGCTGGTCAATTCATTTCGTGTCCGCCAAAGCACAGTTTTTGTTCTGGGTTGAAATACAATTCCCAACTTAGCAATTCCCTAAATCAGTGGTTTCTGCTGTATCAGGCCTACTTTAAATCTATCCATAAAAGGGTATATTAGATTGAAGGTGCTAATAGGGTCATCCTCAATAACTTCACACACACGCTACCGTGCATTTCCAAGTCTAATTCTGTCCATAAACGTATACCTGTCATCCAGCGCCTAAATACTAGGCCTCAAATGTATATTCAGCTAAATCTGTGGTTACTGCTGTGCCTGTATTAGTGTATTACGGTACCTAAATAGATAGCCAGATAGTGTTAGGTGCCTGTAAAAAAAAGGCCTGAATTTGAATTCAATACATTGGGCCAAATAATTTTTTTCTTATTCTGGTGAACGGTAACAATGAGGAAAACATCTAGTAAAGGACGCGGACGCGGACATGGTCGTGTTGGTGTTAATGGACCCTCTGGTGCTGGGAGAGGACGTGGCCGTTCTGCCACAGCCACACGTCCTAGTGAACCAACTACCTCAGGTCCCAGTAGCCGCCAGAATTTACAGCGATATTTGGTGGGGCCGAATGCCGTTCTAAGGATGGTAAGGCCTGAGCAGGTACAGGCATTAGTCAATTGGGTGGCCGACAGTGGATCCAGCACGTTCACATTATCTCCCACCCAGTCTTCTGCAGAAAGCGCACAGATGGCGCCTGAAAACCAAGCCCATCAGTCTGTCACATCACCCCCATGCATGCCAGGGAAACTGTCTGAGCCTCAAGTTATGCAGCAGTCTCTTATGCTGTTTGAAGACTCTGCTGGCAGGGTTTCCCAAGGGCATCCACCTAGCCCTTCCCCAGAGGTGGAAGACATAGAATGCACTGACGCACAACCACTTATGTTTCCTGATGATGAGGACATGGGAATACCACCTCAGCATGTCTCTGATGATGACGAAACACAGGTGCCAACTGCTGTGTCTTTCTGCAGTGTGCAGACTAAACAGGAGGTCAGGGAGGAAGACTGGGTGGAAGACTATGCAGGGGACGATGAGGTCCTAGACCCCACATGGAATGAAGGTCGTGCCACTGACGTTCAGAGGAAGAGGCAGTGGTGAGACCGAGCCAAAAGCGTAGCAAAAGAGGGAGCAGTGGGCAAAAGCAGAACACCCGCCACCAAGAGACTCCGCCTGCTACTGACCGCCGCCATCTGGGACCGAGCACCCCAAAGGCAGCTTCAAGGAGTTCCGTGGCATGGCACTTCTTCAAACAATGTGCTGATTACAAGACCCGAGTGGTTTGCACGCTGTGCCATCAGAGCCTGAAGCGAGGCATTAACGTTCTGAACCTTAGCACAACCTGCATGACCAGGCACCTGCATGCAAAGCATGAACTGCAGTGGAGTAAACACCTTAAAAACAAGGAACTCACTCAAGCTCCCCCTGCTACCTCTTCTGCTGCTGCCGCCTCGGCCTCTATTGCTGCTGCCGCCTCCGCCTCTTCTGCTGCTGCCGCCTCCGCCTCTTCCTCCGCCTCTGGAGGAATGTTGGCACCTGCCGCCCAGCAAACAGAGTATGTACCACCAACACCACCACCACCTCCGTCACCAAGCATCTCAACCATGTCACACGCCAGCGTTCAGCTCTCCATCTCACAAACATTTGAGAGAAAGCGTAAATTCCCACCTAGCCGCCCTCGATCCCTGGCCCTAAATGACAGCATTTCTAAACTACTGGCCTATGAAATGCTGTAATTCAGGCTGGTGGACACAGACAGCTTCAAACAGCTCATGTCGCTTGCTGTCCCACAGTATGTTGTTCCCAGCCTCCACTACTTCTCCAAGAGAGCCGTGCCTTCCCTGCACAACCAATTATCCGATAAAATCAAGTGTTCACTGCGCAACGCCATCTGTGGCAAGGTCCACCTAACCACAGATACATGGACCAGTAAGCCCGGTCAGGGACGCTATAATCTCCCTAACTGCACACTGGGTAAATATAGTGGCGGCTGAGCCCCAGGCGGAGATCTGTTTGGCGCACGTCCTTCCGCCGCCAAGGATCGCAGGGCAACATTCTTTGCCTCCTGTTGCCTCCTCCTCCTACTCGGTTTCATCCTCCTCTTCTTTCACCTGCTCATCCAGTCAGCCACACACCTTCACCACCAACTTCAGCACAGCCCGGGGAAAACGTCAGAACAACAGACCGACGAGTGGTTGCTGCCGGTGAGCCTCAAGCCCGGCCTGGTGGTGTGCGATAATGGGCGAAATCTCGTTGCAGCTCTGGGACTAGCCGGTTTGACGCACATCCCTTGCCTGGCGCATGTGCTGAATTTGGTGGTGCAGAAGTTCATTCACAACTACCCCGACATGTCAGAGCTGCTGCATAAAGTGCGGGCCGTCTGTTCGCGCTTCCGGCGTTCACATCCTGCTGCTGCTCGCCTGTCTGCGCTACAGCGTAACTTCGGCCTTCACGCTCACCGCCTCATATGCGACGTGCCCACCAGGTGGAACTCCACCTTGCACATGCTGGACAGACTGTGCGAGCAGCAGCAGGCCATAGTGGAGTTTCAGCTGCAGCACGCACGGGTCAGTCGCACTGCGGAACAGCACCACTTCACCACCAATGACTGGGCCTCCATACGAGACCTGTGTGCCCTGTTGCGCTGTTTCGAGTACTCCACCAACATGGCCAGTGGCGATGACGCCGTTATCAGGGTTACAATACCACTTCTATGTCTCCTTGAGAAAAAACACTTAGGGGATGATGGAAGAGGAGGTGGCCCAGGAGGAGGAGGAGGAGGAAGAGGGGTCATTTTTAGCACTTTCAGGCCAGTCTCTTCGAAGTGACTTAGAGGGAAGTTTTTGCAACAGCAGAGGCCAGGTACAAATGTGGCCAGCCAGGGCCCACTACTGGAGGACGAGGAGGACGAGGATGAGGAGGTGGAGGAGGTGGAGGAGGATGAGGATGAAGCATGTTCACAGCGGGGTGGCACCCAACGCAGCTCAGGCCCATCACTGGTGCGTGGCTGGGGGGAAACGCAGGACGATGACGATACGCCTCCCACAGAGGACAGCTTGTCCTTACTTCTGGGCAGCCTGGCACACATGAGCGACTACATGCTGCAGTGCCTGCGCAACGACAGCAGAGTTGCCCACATTTTAACGTGTGCGGACTACTGGTTGCCACCCTGCTGGATCCACGGTACAAAGACAATGTGCCCACCTTACTTCCTGCACTGGAGCGTGATAGGAAGATGCGCGAGTACAAGCGCACATTGGTAGACGCGCTACTGAGAGCATTCCCAAATGTCACAGGGGAACAAGTGGAAGCCCAAGGCGAAGGCAGAGGAGGAGCAAGAGGTCGCCAAGGCAGCTGTGTCACGGCCAGCTCCTCTGAGGGCAGGGTTAGCATGGCAGAGATGTGGAAAACTTTTGTCAACACGCCATAGCTAACTGCACCACCACCTGATACGCAACGTGTTAGCAGGAGACAACATTTCACTAACATGGTGGAACAGTACATGTGCACACCCCTCCACGTACTGACTGATGGTTCGGCCTCATTCAACTTCTGGGTCTCCAAATTATCCACGTGGCCAGAGCTAGCCATTTCCGGGAAGTTCAGCCGAACGTCTCGAACCCGAACATCCAGGTGTTCGCTCAACTCTACATAATGCACATCATACAGACGATTACATAATAAAGATCACACACTGTTACATACAACACATCACACACACTATTACATACTACACATCACACACACTATTAAATACTACAATCACACACTATTACATACTACACATCATACAGACTATTACATAATAAAGATCACACACTATTACATACAACACA